>NC_065578.1:169135733-169443733 GCF_024542745.1 Macaca thibetana thibetana
ATTAAAAAACATACTGAATCAGCCTGTAGAAAAAAAAATGGTCATAAACATTGCAAACATCAAGATAAATGTTGATTCATTTGATCCGAAAACAATATTTTTAAGAAGATATAAAAAAGGTAATTTTAAAACCAGTAATATGACAAAATAAAGACTAAAAATATGCTGGGTGTATCACACCTAAAAATACCCAGTCCTTGAGGTCAACACTATTTTTATAATAATACCGTAAGTATTCTTTCTGTTGTGATAACCTTGTTTTTTATTTATAATAGTATTGATTTGTGTTCTCTTCCTTTATTGCTGGTCAGTGTTTAGAGGAATGTGTAAATTTTGTTGATCTTTTTAAAGAACACATTTTTGTGTTTGCAAAATTTCTCTATTGTTCATCTGTTTCTTAAAAATTGATTTCTGTTGTTGTCATTATTATTTCCTTCCTCTTACTTATCTGAGCTCATTTTTCTTTTCTTTTACTAGCTTCTTAATGTAGATCCTTAAGTCACTGGCTTTAAAAGTATTCAAGATGGTATTTAAACTTTCCCTTCATGAATTGCTTTCTTTGCCTGTATTTAATGAATTTTGAAGTGTGAGTTTTTTTGATATTCACTTAAAAAATTGCCAATATCACTTTTTATTCCATCTTTGACTTGTGAATTGTTTAAATATGCATCATCTAGTTTCTACATATTTGAATTTTCCTAGATGCTTTATTGCTGATTTCTAATTGACTTTTTTTTTTGGTTAGAAAACATAGTCACAGATTTTCAATCCTTTTAGATTTATGAAGATCTATTTTATGACCAAATGTGCAGTCTGTCTTAGTGAATATGTAATTCTATTCTCTCAAACAAATCAGTTATGATAGTTCATCACAATTAGGTCTGCCTTATAAGCAATGATAAAGAAGTTCTCCAAGTTGAAACAAAAGGATGCTAACTAACAATGCATATGAAAGTATAAAACTCCCTAAAATGATAAAACTATATTCAAATTCAGAATATTCTAATACTGTAATGATGGTACATGAATAACTTTTAACTCTAGTATTAAAGTAAAAAGACAAATGTATTCAAAAGAACTAGCTATAATAATTTGGCAATGGAAACTTAATATGTAAAAGGCAAATTGTGCCATCAGTAACATAAAATGTTGGTGAAGGGGAAGTTAAAATGTAGAGTTTTGTATGCAGTGAAAGTTAGATTGTTATCAACTTAAAATAGAATATCATGACTAAAAGATATTTTATGTAAGCCTTATAGTAACCACAACATACAAAGGCAAAAGCCTGTACCACATGCAAAAAAGATAAAGGAATTAAAGTATACCATTACAAAAAATTAATCTCATTAAAAAGAAGACAAGAGAGAAAGAATAATACAAAGATTAAACTACAAAACAGTCAGAAAACAACAAAATGGCAGTAGTAAGTCCTTACCTATTAATGTTTACTTTAAAATAAATGGATTACATGTTTCTATCATAAAATAAATGTAGACAAAACATTTGACAGTGACAAAGTTCAACATATATGCATGATAAAAATTCGAAACAAAATTGGTTATCAAAGGAACTTACCTCAACACAATAAAGACCATTCATAAAAAGTTTATAGCTAACATCATAATCCATTGGGAAAAACTGAAAACTTTGCCTCTATAATCTGATACAAGGCAAGTGCCTACTCTTGCCACTTTTCTGTAATATTGTACTGAAATTCCTAGCCAGAGCAATTAGACATGACAAATCAATAGAAAGGAAAAAGTAAAATTATCTTTTCTTGCAGATGACATGATTCTATTTGTAGAAAACCTGTAAGACCCCATTAAAAACTGTTACCTAATAAACAAATTTAGTAAAGCTGTAGGATACAAAATTAATATTCAAAAATCAGTTGTGTATTTTTACATCAAAAAAATTTCCAAAGAAAATGAATAAAATAATCCTATTTACAATAGCACCAAAATCAATAAAATATTTAGGAATAAAGCTAACCAAGAAGGTGAAAGATTTGTATAATATAATACAGTGATGAAAGAAATTTGAAAAGATATATATCGAGAGAATTATATCCCATATTTATGAATTGGAAGAATTGATACTGAAAAAAGGCCATACTACCAAAAGTGAATTATACATTCAATACAATCTCTATCAAAATTTCAAAGACATCTTTTACCAAATTAGGAAAAAAACCCTCTAAAATATGTATGGAATGACACACACACACACACACACACACACACACACACATAAAGACACAAACAGCCAAAGCAACCTTAAGAAAAATGAAAAAAAAAAAAGTTAAAGGAATTAACTTCCTTATTTCAAATTATATTACAAAGCTATTGTATTCAAAATATTATGGTGCTGGCTTAAAAACAGTCACACAGACAAATGGAACAAAATGAAGAGCCAAGAAATAAACTCACACATAAAAAATCCACTAATTTTTGAGAAGGGCATAAAGAATACACAATGTGGTTATTAGTCTCTATAACAAATGGTGTTGGAAAAACTGGATATTCACATGAAAAGCAATGAGGGGGATCTTTATCTTATACCATACACAGAAAACAACTTAGATAATTAAGTAAGACCTGAGATCATTAAACTCCTAGAAGAAAACATACAAAATATTTCCTTGCCCTTGGTCCTGGTAATAATGTTTTATATGACACCAATAGCACAGAAAACAAAAGCAAAAGTACATACGTGGGATTAAATTAAACTAAAAAGCTTCCACAAATCAAACAAAAAATAAAAATAAAAAATAGAAAAGAAAGAAAAGATAACCTACAGATTAAGAGAAACTGAAAACGATACATCTGATATGAAGTTAATATACAAAATATCCCAAAGACATAAGGAATTTGCTATAGTTTGAACATGTTGCCCCGAAATTTAGTTGTTGGAAACTTGGTTGCCATTGTGGTAGTGTTAAGAGGCAGAGCCTTAAGAGGTAATTAGGCCATGAGGTTTCCTTCCTCATTAAGAGATTAATGCCATGATTTCAGGAGTGGGTTAGGTATGCCAGGAATGGATTCCTAATAGAAAAGAGGAGTTTGGCTCATTTACCTCTGTGCCTTGTGTGCTTGTGTGCCCTTCTGCCCATTCTCCATGGGCTAACGAACCCAGCAAGAAGGTCTTCACCAGACGTCAGCACCACGCTCTTGGATTTTCCAGAACTATGAGAAATCTATTTCTTTTCTTTATAAATTACACAGTCTGTAATATTCTATTATAGTAACAGAAAATGGACTTAAAAAGCACTCATACAAATCAGTAGCAAAACACACACATAACCAAATTTTAAAATGGGCACAGGAACTGTCTTAGTCTCTTTGTACTGCTACAATAAAATATCACCCTGGGTAATTTATAAACAGTAAAAATTTATGTCCTCCAAAGTTTAAAGTCCAGAGTTTCATCAAAATATCATCTCCACCAGATACAGGTGAGACTGAAGGTATGATTCATCCTGAAGCAAATTCCTTTTTAGCTGTGAGCATTTAAAATTAAACAATTATGTGCTACCAAAATACAAAGGTGGGACAGACATAGAATACACATTCCTATTCCCAAAGGAAGAAATGGGCAAGAAGACAGGGGTAACATGTCCCAAATGGATCCAAAGCCAAACATGACAAACGACATTAAATCTTAATTATTGAGAATAATCTTTGATTCCGTGTCCTGCTTTCACACACTGGCATGGTGGTTAGATCTCCAGGGCTCCCGGGGATCCTGCCTTCATAGCTTTGTGGGATAAAGCCCACACTAGAGTTCTCCAGGGTTGAAGTCTAGTGCCTGTCGCTTTCCCAGGCTGGAGTTCCATGTTGGTGGCTGTACAGTTCTGAGGTCTTAGTGGTGAAGCTGTCCTCATGGCTTCACTAGGTATTGCCCTAGTGGGGATTCTGCAGCAGCCACATTCCTGTGGCAGTTCTGTGCCTGGGTCCCAAGACTCTCTGAAACATCATTGGAAATCTAGGTAGAGGTAGTCATGCCTCCACAGCTCTTACACTCTGCTAATATGCAAGGTTATCACCACATGGACACTGCCAAGGTTTACTACTTGTACTGCCTTTGAGAAGGGCAGCCCAAGCCATGCCTGGGCTAACTTGAGCCACAGCTGGGGTGGAAAAGAAGTGCTGTAATACAATTTAGGGAACAGAGACTTGAGGTGGCCCTGAGAAGTCATCCCTGCAGTTCCAGGTGTGCCTTAGTCCCCTTCCTTGGAACTGTTTTGCCTTCAAAGCCTTGACATTCTGAGCCGATGGAAGTGGCAGCCTCAATGATTTCAAAAATGTCCTTGAGGTCATTCTTTCATTGTCTTGATGAATAGCATCTGGCTTCCTTCTGTCCATACCAATCTCCTTATTAAACTTTATTTGGCCACATATTTTGTACTCTCTTCCAAACATGACTTGATTCTTCACATGACTAAGCTGAGAATTTTCTAATTCTTTAAGTTGTGCTTCCTTTTTAGTTATACATTCTGTCTTCATTTCATTTCTCTCTTTTTGCGGTTTACCCTAAAGCTTATTTGTAGGTTTAAACCATTTCTATTTTTAAAGTTTCTTTTTATGAAAATGGTGTTGCTTTCATAGAAAAAGAGATAATTCCTCCATTTCATCATCTCATCCTGGGAAACAAAAATGGCAAATGCCATTTTGATTCCAAAAATTATAAATGTTTATATAGAATATACTCAATTTAAGAGCATGAGCATCAATAAACTATAAAATAAATGAATATAAAATTTCTCTGAATAAGAAGAGAAGTCAATGTTTGGTGTTATAGAACTAAACTAAAATCAATTACTTGTCAATTTACCTAACACAAGGGATATAACAGATAAATAAAGGCAGAATTAATCAGAAAATTGCTGCAAATGTACAGGATGATCTTCAGAGGATTGCTAAAATAGAATCATATCCTGTATTTATTGATGTCATGATTCTCTCCCCATCTTCATCCTGGGAATGAACATGAATAATTCAATCAATACTTGGTATTACTGCTGTGTGTTTTAAAATATTTTGCTGGCTAAAAATGTTTAACAACAGGTTCCATGTTCAGGCTGCCGGATCTACTGCCAACAGCAAGAAGATAAAACAATATTTTAAAGAAATCTAAACATTAATATGTATGTGGCTATGGCAGTTACCACCTAAAAATTTGAAAATTAATAGATAATTGTATGCTGCTTGCCTTCTCTTAGTAATAAATTACTAAGCATAAGAGTGCATGTAATTTGGGTAAAATTATTTTCTAGTTAAAGAAGTTGGATGAGAGTGCCTGATAGAGCTATAGCAACACCAAGATTTAATCTTTTAAATGTTTAGTTTAACAGAAACCTTTTTTATTGTTTAAATCTAGCAGCTTACTTAGACAGATGTGTTTCTTCAATTTTGAGAACAGATAGCAGTTGTTCAAAATCAAAAATAATAGATATAAGTAGTTTTAAATAGCAAACATGAAAGTTGATTTCCCATCCTTAGTTTCTGTCAAACAGCTGGACAGCCATAAGGCATACCAACCTAATTAGTGGCAATTAATGGCCATGTGTATTCAAGTTAGTACTGAACCCAGTACAGGTTCAGAAGCTTATACCATCCACTGACGGATCACATGCAACTTAAAGATTGCTACAAACATATTACCTTTCAAAATGTAGGTGATAATAGCTTCAACATCTCACTATAGAAAGGAAATATGTACTTTTCAAAAATGTATGCCATATGGGAATACCGATTCTGCCTCTGATGATGTAAGCTTCTAAGATCCATCCCTCTTACTGATTATAATTCTAAAATTTGCATAAATTACAAAGAAAATCAAACAAAAAACCACTTGAGAACCCTGAAAAGTAAACAAAGGCTCAAGGGTCATGGAGATAACCATCTTCACAACCTGGAGAAGCAATCCAGTCACATGGGCATCTTCTGTTTTTATTTTGGTTTCTTCTTGTCTCTTAGCTTTGCCACATGGGAGGGAGCCAGGTAAGTGCTGGGTAGAGAAGGGTGGGACCCTGGCTAGGGGTCCACCCCTTGGCCTGTGCTCACGGACCTAGGTGAGGACAGGAATTTCTGTTCTCGTGCCCAAAAGTTCCCTTTTCCAAGACCACTCTGGCCCTCCACGCCCCCATCCTGTGCCTATAAATCCCCCACGCCCTAGCGGGTAGAAACACGAGTGGGTGGACATTGAGATAAACACACCAGAGAAACACACAAGCGGCTGGACGTCGAGAGGAACACACCGGTGGAAGGGCACACCGACCGGCACCGGCAAACGCCAGCAGGCCATCCACCAGCTGAATGATGCGGAGTTTGTCTGGGGCCAGACGGAGGAGAACCCAGCTGCGGGGCGGCCCACTGCAAGGGAAAACCACCTTCCCACCCCATCCCCCTTCTTGCCTCCCCGTCCACCTCACTGAGAGCTACCAACACTCAATAAAATATCTTGCACACATTCTCCAAGCCCATGTATGATCCGATTTTTCCGGTACACTAAGGCAAGGACCCAGGATATAGAAAGCCCTCTGTCCTTGTGATGAGGCAGAGGGTGTAACTGAGCTGATAACACAAGCCGCCTTGCAGATGGCAAAACTGAAAGAGCACACTGTAACACACGTCCACTGGCCTCAGGAGCTGTAAACAGTCACCCCTAGATGCTGCCATGGGGTCAGAGCCCACCTCCCATGACCTGCACGTCTGCCTGCTCTCTCTAGGGGTTTTGAGCAGCAGGGCACCTAAGAAACGAGCCACGCCCCCCATCGCGTCCCCTGCGAGGGGCACAAGGGAACTTTTCCTGTTTCATTTGCACTCCAGGTGAATACCAGGTATACAGTGGCTCAATATTTGCAGCTAAAACTTTTACATATAGTTTGAATCTGTGCAAAAGAACAATGGAAAAAAGGATAGGCCAGAGCACTGTGTGTGAAAGAAATCCTACAGTTAGGAGACACTGAAAAGACAAATTCAGCATTTCTGTGTAGAATGTCACAAAATTCCCAACCTAGTGTGTAAATCACAAATTCTTTGCACAAACTCAAGTCCATATAGCGTAAGCTTTGAAAGCTGAACTGACATTTGAGCCAGCTACAAAATCTCATCCTAATCCCTGAACCTCACACATGAGACAGGCCCAAATCAACATGGCCAAGTCTTTGGGGACTGAATTGAGATTTGAGCCAACACACAGAGGTTAATCTATTCAAAAACTGGGAAATATGTGAGCTAAAGATTCATTTGTTAATAATTTCTTTGCTTTTTTGAATATTTAGGTAATTTCCAAGAGTATAACAACCCACTTGTATTTGTCTTTTTCTATTCAATTTGTACTTGTTTGAGAAAAAAAGTACAGTTGAAAACATAATAAAAATGCAATGTATATGAGAAAGAATAGTTCATTATCAGTAATTAAGAAATCAAAATTTCACAGGGAAATTTATCAGTATGTAAAATTTCATTTTATTTTTATGTTTATTTTCTACCTTTCAAAACTTTTTATGTTTAGAATTCTTAATTACACATTTTACATATAGTGTACATTTATGCACGATAGGGAACAAAATTGCTCCAGTAACCTGCAAGTTCATTAAATTCACTTTTTGCTTTACTTTTTCATTACAATTTTGAGAGATGCACTAGGTCAACTCTCAAAAGACAGGATAAGCCAGAGCACTGTGTGTGAAAGAAATCCTACCAGAGGGAGAGACTGAAAAGATAAATCCAGCATTTCTGTTTAGAAACCCATAAAACTGTGTGTGTGTGTGTGTGTGTGTGTGTGTGTGTGTGTGTGTGTGTGTGTGTGTTTTCTACTGGCATGAACCTTGTGGTTATGTTGGGTACAAGTCAGTAAGAACATTCAAGTATGAATAGATAAATATCCAGAAAAATAGGGGAGAATATGAAGATGTCCAAGTGATTAATATCTTTTGACCCTCAAAAAATATAATCTATGTAGCATAGTTACAAAATTTTAAATAGTCAATAAATAACTTATTTTAAAATCCTAAAAATCATTAAAATATATTTTTTAAAAAATGAATGAGAATTTTAAAACACACAAAATACAATTAACCTAGGTGTCAATTTCATTGAGGCAGACAATTTTGTCTTCAAATTGTGTTATCACCAGTACTAATGACAGTTCTTGGCTCAGAATTGGTTCATGCAATATTGAAAAGTGAAATCTTTAAGAAGCGATAGGATCAGAAAGGATTTGCCCTCATGAATTGACTAATCCATTCACGGATTAAGGGATTAATGAGTTAATAGATTAATGGGAAATCACGGGAGTGGAACTGGAGACTGAAGAAAATTTTAGTTGCACCCCCAAAACAAAACTCTCCTTTAAGGCTGCTAGTGAATGTGGCTGAGTCAATATAATCTGTTAAAGGAGCTGAATCTGGACTTCCTTTTGCTTACGGTGATTTAGTTTATCACTGGCTCCAAATGCATTCCGAGACAATGCATTAGAGCCTTCAGCAAGGTTCAATAACTGAGTGTCTGAGGAGGTGCTCTCAGCTTTCCTGCTGTGTCCTCAGACTTCAGCAGGCCCAGAGAACCTACACATCAAGTGTGTATTTAGGAGTCTCCGTCTTTCCTCCTGACCCCCCACCCCAACCACAGAAGGCCACATTCTTGTACTCAGACCTAGAGAGACTGAAAGACCTTTCCCCAATCTCCAGTCCCATTTCAGCCATGGACACTCTTGCATGCCTGCACTTCAGGTTATATCTCTCTCAGCTCCTCTGCTCCTTGCCCAGCCACCAGCAGTCGCTCTTACTACACAGTGGAATCTCAGACTACCTAAAGGATTTTTCTCATTTTTCTGTCTGACCTCAGGGTTCAGCAGAAACCCTTGTGCCTCTAACTCAGGAATTTTTCTCAGCATTCCTGCCCCAGCCCAGCCGTAGTAACCTCTGCCATGCACCCTTTTGGTGTGCAGTGTGCCTCAGAAGTTTTCTCTCTTTACAGCACTGCCCCTCAGCTTGCCAAGCGTGGCTGCCTTTCAACGCAGGTCACTGTGAGCTCTCCTGCTCTTATCCCAGTCTAGGTAGCTGCTGCCGTGAGGGCTGGACTACCCAGGCAGGGAGAGCTTCTTGCCCTGTTCCCAGAATTCCACCTGGGCATTGATGGCCCCTGGGAAAGAGCTGGTGATTGGGTACAGACTCTATGGCTACTACCCCCACAGAGATTCTAAATCGTCTCTTTCTTACCCTAATCAATGGGAGGCTTTTTTCCTTCTCCCTGGGCTCCACCACTGTTAAAAGCAGCTTTGCGTCTCTTAACTCCTAGAAAGGCTTCTCACTTACTAGGTTTTGCTTATGTATGCTTTTTCACAGCCTCAGCTCGTGGAGGATTTTTAAGAATCTATAATTTTATAAGTTATCTTACTTCCCTGATTGACAGTGAGAGTGATGTTCTCTTATATTCTCTTCTTCCTTAGCAGAAGTGGAAGCTTTCAAAGTGTAAAAAATGTAAAAATAGGCCGGGCACGGTGGCTCAAGCCTGTAATCCCAGCACTTTGGGAGGCCGAGACGGGCGGATCACGCGGTCAGGATATCGAGACCATCCTGGCTAACACGGTGAAACCCCGTCTCTACTAAAAATACAAAAAACTAGCCCGGCGATGTGGCGGAGGCCTGTAGTTCCAGCTACTCGGGAGGCTGAGGCAGGAGAATGGCATAAACCCGGGAGGCGGAGCTTGCAGTGAGCTGAGATCCAGCCACTGCACTCCAGCCTGGGCGACAGAGCGAGACTCCGTCTCAAAAAAAAAAAAAAAAAAAAAAGTAAAAATACCTAAAATGTTTAAGATATTTTAACCAAACATAGCAGGCCTGTTGAAGGAAAGAAAATCATTTCTTTACCAACAAAATCAAGCAGTCTCTGCTGCAAAATTTTTTAATGTATATTTGTTGACTTCTAATTGGCAGAGAATCTAAGCTTCCATACGCTGAAATAAGCCTTTATGGCTATCAGTTTCCAGATTCTGTCCATTACTGTGAAACCATATTTGTAAAGTCTCTGAGCTAGAGATACTTTTATATTACCTTTTAATTAACACTATATGCATGGAAATATTTCACAAATTTCTTGAGAAATTCCAAGAAATACTTAACAACAATTCTGGGAAACATGTATTACAGCTTATCGAAAATACTTGTGACTTTTTATTTTTATTTTTATAAGCTGCTTTAAAAATTACAGCTAAAAGCACGCAGAAGGAGAATTTTAATTAGAACAGTGATGCATAGGCCTGGTGATTATACATATAAAATTGTAATCTTAAACATTTCTAAGGTTAGAAATGAGAAAGAGAATGTTTAAATATATGTGATTTTGACATTAATATTTCAGAAATTTGCATTATTTAATGTTTGCTAAGGATTCTTTCTGCTGGCCACTGGTTAAAGATAATAAAGTCAAGCCTCAGACAGGACATTCAATATGCCAGGCATGATTCGAATCACTTCACTTAGCTTAGAATAATTTCTAATTTTAGTCCACAAAACAATTCAGTGAGGTAGGTACTATTACCATTGTGCATATGGGGAAATTGAAGAACAAACATTTAATCAGTGGCCAAGTCCACATAACTAGTAAAAAACAGACTCAGTTGCTTTAGCTGCAGTCTGTGTTTTCCATTGTTCTTGATCATCTCAAGCATAGATAGCGAAATTACAGAGCAAAACTAAATCTTTAAGTTATGAATTAAAACAATGTAATTTTATAAGATTTTGATAATGTTTAAAATGGTAGTTTTGCTGCTATAAATTTAAATATACATGAAACCATAATTACTGATTTTCTTTAAATTTATCATATATATAACGTTCATTACAATTTCTATCATAAAAAGATTTTTCTGTATCTTTTGTTCTGTTTTAAAATAACTAAATTTACTTGAAATGAAAGAATGTTAATTTTCTTATCCACAAGGATTTATTTAGGGTCCCCACTTAAACACATAAACAGACAACAAGCTGTGAACGTAAAGCCAAATATGTATTTAAAGTAATGTATTTTTATCATCATTTTTGAAGTAGAATTGGAAATTATCTTATAGTCCTGCTCAGATGTGTAAGGAAGTGGTAGTTCATTTGTGTGAGTGACCTAATTATCCCACTGTATACATTTATTATTTAATCATGTCTCAACTTCTCCCAGCTTTAACGTATATTCTCATTTAAAGATATACAAAAAGAATGTGAAAGGATCAGAATCAGATTCCACTCTCCCTCTACTCTTTCATAAAATTTCCGTCTCCTGGGGGCAATTTTTTGGACTCTACTGTGACTGTTCTGTTTTCGAGGAGAGGGCCAGCTGGTGTTCCATGAAGTATGGTTAGCGTATTTCTATCTCTGGGAATTGTATAGGTTTCTGCTCCCGAAGTGTGTAGCTGAAAAACTCAGGCTGTTTTGGTTGGTCTGCTTTGATCTTAGCATTTCTAGGATGCTCTGAGGTTGGATTGTGACTTTCTCGGCTAGACAATCTGCCTTGAAGAATTTGATTGCAAGGCCATTGTGTGTCCTCTTTGGCAACATTATGAAAGTTCTTTAGCCAGATTCTCAGTAACATTCAATATCATCTCTCCTTTGCAGCTTCACATTAATTTAGCAGAATCTTTTTAGTCCCTTCAGTGTCACATGGAAGTGACTGATTAAGTTTCATCTGGATGATCACCTCCCACACTGCAGATGCATTCAATACCTCCACACACTATATTTTGCTAAATTACTCCTTGTACAATCATCTTCTCCCAGGGTTCAAAGGAACAAGTGAGCGGTGCGAGGTGGCTCACGCCTGTAATCCTAGCACTTTGGGAGGCCAAAGTGGGTGGATAGCTTGAGGTAAGGAGTTCGAAACCAGGCTGGCCAACATGGTGAAACCCCCTCTCTACTACAATACAAGATAAATTAGCCAGGTGTTGTGGCAGGCACCTGTAATCCGAGCTACTCGGGAAGCTGAGGCAGGAGAATTGCTTGAACTCAGGAGGCAGAGGTTGCAGTGAGCTGAGATCTTGCCACTGCACTTCAGGCTGGGCAACAGAGTGAGATTCTGTCAAAAAAAAAAAAAAAAAAAAAACACAGCAAGTGTGATGAAACACTTCTGCATCTGATTTTCCCTTCAATGAATCTAACAGTTCTAGCCATGGAGGATCCTACTACAGAAAGATAGGCAATTAATGACAAGCATTACCTCCTGCTTATCCTATCTCCAATTCCTTTCTTCTTCCCATGGTCTACAGAATCTAAGAGTTATTCTGGTATTCCTCCTGCTTTTCTGGAAGAGATTTTCCATCCACTATGTCTGGATTCCTAATCATAATCTTTTTCGAGATTATCATGAAATTAAATGTCTGTTTGGTCATGGCTTTATATTTTTTAGGGGTTAAAAAAATGTGAATAGTTTTACCAAAGTCTAACTTTCCAGAGTTTGTCTACGCAGACTCCAAGTTCCTGAACGCTAAATTTTGCAATTACAAACTATCCAATAACCACCCGGTAATTCCTTAGAGACACATGTGTGCCTTTGAAAGTAAAGAAGTTATGAATCCCCTACAATAAAAGGCAAAACGATAATTTTTAAAAACTTCAATAAATTTTCAAAATATTATTTCTTACACTCTTTTATAAAACGTACAAGATCTTTATTGAAAAAGTAACTTTTCTACATTGTAGTCCCAGTATTTTCTAAGATTCAAAAGTAACAGAAATGTACTAGCAACTTCAATGATAATTTCTCTAGTGAGCCTTATTCAACAGTGAAATAAGCCATAGCTGCCATCATCATTATAGATCAAGATAAATACTATTTTGTCAATACTATAGGAAAATAAGATTTTTTACCAAAAATATTTTCTAATAAAACAAATTAATTTTGCTTCAATTAGTAAGAAGGTTGAAATAAATATCCCATGAGGTTAGTCACTTGTCAGCAGAAGCATTCTTTTTGATAGTTTTATGTTGGTTTTAAATAGAGTAATATAATGCTTTGGTTACAAGAACGTTCATCAATCTATTCTTCATCTATTTGTCCATCAATTCATTAATTCATGTACTATATAGTTAAAGGCACTACCATGGTTCAGGCACTGTACTATGTGGAAAGCTCTGGGTGCCTAATTAGTTAATAGGTGAGGCATCTGACAGAGAGTGTTTGATCTGAAAATAAATATCTTGACACAAAAGAAAGGACAGCTTAAGTCCTTCAGAAATTTATTATGAGATATTTATTAGCAATCTACCATGTGCCAAGAATTCTTTTATATGCTTACAATATAGTTGTGAATAAATAGTTGGGCCTTGAAGAAATCTCTGACAATAATCAATATACACTAAAATAACTTCACCTTGATCTAGAAAATGTACCGAACTTCTATGCATATTGCAGTAAAGATATAATTTTTAAGTGGGGCTCCCTTCCATCCTCATCTTTTGGAGGAGGTTTAGTCCCTTCATGGGTAATCTCAAAAGTTACAGGACTTGCCTGTGTTTGTTAGCTAAGTCTTAATGGGATTGGTGAGGTTGTCAGGTGACAAGGTTTTCGAAAAGGAGGTAAAACTACTTAACACTGTAATAGGTAAAACAAATTGTTGGAGAGAGGGATATTAAGGAAGTACTAGAAAGATGGCAAGGGGTTGTGTACAATATGGTATCTCTCATGACATATTAAATGTGTAAGTTACAAAACACAAATAGTATTTTGGGGTGAATTTACTATAAAAACTAACATGAAAGTTTAGAGGAAAAAACCACAAAATTTCTCATGCTCTTTTCTCAAAATCCTCAAAATCCACCTCTCTAATCAGAAGTATTCATTATCCAAAAACAAACAAACAAACAACAACAATAGCAAAAAACAAATGAACAAACAAAAGGCTTACATCTGTAATCCCAGCACTTTGAGAGGCAGGATGATCGCCTGAGCCCAGGAGTTGGAGACCAGGGGGGCAACAAAGTGAAACCCTGTCTCAACAAAAAATTATAAAAAGTGAGCTTGGCATGATGAGGCATGCCTATAGTCCCAGCTACTCAGGAGGCTAAGGTGGGAGGATTGCTTGAGCCTGGGTGGTCGAGGTTCCAGTGAGTTGTGATTGTGGTGCTCCACTCCATCCTGGGAAACAGTGAGACTCTGCCTCAAAACAAACAAACAAACAAACAAACAAAAAAACCCAGAATATTTTCGAACATTTATACATGTACATACAGCTTTGTATTTTTCTTGAATATTGTTTTAAATAAAACGATCATTTTTATTGTTCTGCAAATTGTTAATGTAATAATATATTTTCTATATTCATCTTAAAACTTAGAAATTTAATATATTATTGTTAATACTGCATCATATGCCATAGAATAATTATACCATAGTTTATTTAAATATTCCTGTATCGGGGAGTATTTACATTTATATCAAGTGTGGATCATTTAGAGATTATAAAAATCTATCCTAGACCATTTAATCAGAAAGGGAAGTAATTCATTTCATGGAATTATATCCTTAGAATTTGAGTGGTGGTATAACAGAGAAATAGACTTTGTGCTAACTGCCCAAAATTTTGATTCCATGGCCATGGTATAGAGGATCTATAAATGTAGACAAAGTCTAATTAGGGATAGAGAGTCAGATATATTCCAACAGGTTTTAAATATGAAAAAATTCTCATAGCTGATATTAAACCTTAGATTGCTTCCTCTAATGCAATCTAAATGTAATTCAGAATATACATAATATTTGGACATATGAAAGGATAATTATTTTAGCACCTATTTAAGCCATGTATAAAAAGCTTATGAAGGGGTCATCTTCAGACTTTCAAAATGTTTCAAGATTATTCTTCTAATTAGGGTTAAAATAAGATGCCTTTCTGTTTACTAATCTATTTGTTCTGTATTAAATTCCTTGTAGTTTTAACCAAAAAATTCTCACTTTCTGAAAAAGTTTTAAACACATCAGACAAATTCTGAAAGAATGTTATTCTTATCATACTTCAATTAAAATTAAACCTAGAAAAATACATCTAATGCAAGTTAAACTATTACTTACACCATCTTAAATTCTTACTAATAATACCGAAATGTTCTTACTGTATATTTGAGAAATATAATGTATCAGTTACCCATTATTTCAAGGAAATGTAATTAAATTGTGTATCAACTCTTCCTGCTACCATTGACTCATTTCTAATTAACACATGTACCAAAAAAATCAAAGAAACACTGTGGCTAAGATCATCTTTTTTATTAAGAGGATTATTTGCTTCAAACTGAGTCAAGACTTGTGTTCTTTAAGCTCCAAAGGGGGAAAAAATACGTTATCAAAATGATTTAGTATGAAGAATCCAAATTGCAATTTAAAAATGAATACATGGCGCCACGCATGAACCAAGTAGAAAAGTACTACAATGAATTGTTGGGACAGGAAGATTGATGAGGATTCTTACTCATATTTTCTATTAACAATTGGTAGCAAATAGTGGCTTAATATACCTCCTTTTCTTGATATGGGTTAAAACCAAAAGAGATCTCTAAAATGCTTGCAGTAAACTGTAGAGAAAAATTATTATTATTTGATATATTATAAATAAGACATACAATGCATTCTGAAAATTAATCAAATTAACTGAAATTCAAAGATTTAAGGGATAAAAACACAATTTCTGAAGTTATCAGTCTATAATACAATTAATAATATATGAGTAACTAAGTGAACTTTGTATTCCAACTTAAAGATGATGTGAATATTTTTTATAAATATAATGAAAGAAATTAAGCTCTTAGTCACATATGGAGACCCACATTAAATATATATGTGTGTCTGGGTGTTTGCACAATTCATATATCAAAATTTATCAATGGCAAGCTTATTTTCAGACTCCGAGTGTTTTAATGGTTGACCAGGTTTGAATTCACTGGTCACCAAGAACTTAGCTGTATCAAATAAGCCTAGTTAAATCCAAATGTCTTCCCACTCCTCTACAAGCCTTTCCACCTTTCACATTAGGTAGGAAAACAAAACAAAACAAAACAAAACCGTGATTTCATTTTAGTCATTGAAGGCAGCTTTGAGTGGAAATATTTAGAGTAAATTTCAACTCTATTACCTAACAGTTGTATATGCTTGCTTCCACCACCTAATGTATCTGAACTTCAGTCTTTTCATCTACAATAAGGATAAGTAACACCCTACTTCACTATAGTTCATGATAAAAGAAACTAAAAAATTATTGAGTGCCAACGATATGTATAGCACTGTGTCTTGCAGGCATTCAATAGAATCATCAAAATTATTCTTTAAAAGCATCATTAGCTCCACTTTACCAATGAAACTTACCCAAAGTCGCACAGTTAAAAAACAGAAGAGTAAAGAAAATCCCATTCTCTAAACCACAGGCAAAGTAAGAAAACCATGAAATTTTCTTAATGCACTAGAAGACTAGAAGTGTTTGACTAATATTGGTTATTCTTATACTTTTTTCTTTTACCTTAAAAAATTGTACAGGTGTTCCTTCTCTTTTTTTTTTTTTTCCTTTAGACAGAGCCTTGCTGTGTTGCCCAGGCTGGAATGCAGTGGTACAAACTCAGCTCACTGCCACCTCTACCTCCCGGGTTCAAGTGATTCTCATGCCTCAACCTCCCAAGTAGTTGTTGGGACTTGTTGTCCCAAGCTGGGACAACAGGTGCCTGCCACTACACCCAGTTAATTTTTGAACTTTTAGTAGAGACAGCATTTCACCATGTTGGCCAGGCTGGTCTCAAACTCCTGGCCCCAAGTGATCGACCCACCTCGGCCTCCCAAACTGCTGGGATTACAGACATGAGACACCCTGCTCTGCCTCTTATTCCTTCTTTCAAAAGCAAGGACAAGTCATTGTAGCAAAGGATCTTGTGGTAGGAAAAAAAATGATTCTGCTAAACTTGTAAAGGTCTAAAGCTGCCTCACTCTAAAGGAATGACTATGTTTGCTTATTGATTATGTGACTTTCCAATTAACCTTACCATTTTCTGTCATCAACCTTACAGAACTTATTTTTAAATTAGAAAAACTCAGATAGTTTCTTTAACCTGTGCTGTTACAAAATATAATCTCATACAAATTATTCTATATCAAAATATATATTTTCAAGGTCTATTATCCATTTTCAAAGTGGCTTAACATATTTCTAAATGTTCTATGCTGTTTTGTTTTCCAAATATTATTCTATAGATCACAAAACAGTTGGAAAACAATATTCAAAATGCAAGTTGTGAGAAATCCAATTGTGAAAGCAATTATTTTATGTTTATTCTATCACTAGGATTTAGCAATATCACATGCCTATGGCTTAATGTGGTAGAAATTATCATTATGGAATTTTGGGGGATAAAAATTATCTCTTTAGGCAAATGTTTAGGCACAAAGTGCTTATAATGGCCATGAGAGATGGACAAATCCAAGATTCAGAGAAAGCTGTGGTGAGAGAGAGAAACACTCAGGCCAGTATGACTGAAAAACTAGAAGCAATCCAATAGGCTAAAGTTGAGTTATATTTGCAAGTATATATATAAAATCATGTTTATTCCATTAGAGATTTTTGTCTTTTTTTCCCATTGTTATAGTACAACTATGTATACAATATATACAATATAGATACTCAATATTTAATATGAATGAAGTAAATGAATTAATTAAATTAATATATTAAGATATACCTATTGAGAACCTACTATAGGAAATTATTACAGATATGAATGAAACACAACAGGTATCTAATTAGGAGTATTACAGAAATAGGATTCTGCAATATATGGAGAAGGTATCATTATGCACTGCTGGTTGAAATCACAATTAACGAATTGAATACAGCTTGTTTTCCTAGAATTTGCAATCTTCTCTGACTTCAAGAGTTTAGAATTTCATACTCCTGGAAAAAAATTATAATGGAATCAAGGAAGTAAGACATAGACTAAGATATCTCTGTGACAAAAGAGAAATCCCACACATGCCTCCCAACCCACACCTGTCTCCTGAAAGTATAGAAATTTTGAAATGTGTCTTGGCAGTGGTTAATAATCAAAGGTCCCATTCCAGAGAACAGAAATCACAAGAATAGTTTCTGGTTATTTGACACTGATTTTGGTCCCAGAGAAGGCAAGAAACTTGAGGGACCATAAATCCAACAGAGGTATCCAAGGGATGATTGTGATCACTAACAGAAAGTTAAGAAGTGAGATAAAAGAAGGATATTTGGATGCAATAAATACTTATGCTGTGATGCTTTTAAAGCCATGGAAAATATGCAGAGTAGAGGTCAAATATGGAAGCCCGGGGAATAACAATAAGCATAAGAAATGTTGCTCTCCAGCATTTGTCATTACAGTAATACAAATTAAACAATTACCAGATGCCCCTAAACACCAAATCAAATGGCTAAAACGAAAAGGCTTTTAAAAGAAATAGAGAAAATATGGAATAACTCCCATGCTACTGTTTGTGTTCTGGAAAATTCTGTGGTAATATCCTTTCAATTTACATATAAAACTAGTTCTGGGGCAAGTTGACTAGAAGCAGCTAATGGGCACTGCTCTCATGGAGAGGAATCCAAATAGTGAGTAAATATTAAGACTTCAGGTAACTCATCTATGAGAGGACATTGGAATTCAACAGAGAACTAAAGGGCATCACAGAAAGCAGAGGAGATCAGAACTGGGCAGCCTGCTGGGCTGGGAGCAGCGAGGATCCAAGAGAGGCTGCCTCACATGGGGAAGGGATGAGTAGGTGAGAGACCCCTGGGGTTTCACAATTCCGCCAGAGACCTCTACAATCCTAGTTGTGGGAGACCTCCCTCAGTGCCCCTGGATCTCTAGGCTAACACAGGGAGCTGCCTGGAGCCTGCACAGGGCTGCTGGGCCAGGGGAATAGTGGGAGATAGGGTACCTTCACACACCTCCATGAAGGATAGCCCCACCCACTGTTCCTGTGGGATGGAGGTGCAAGTGAGCATGCACCCAACAGTTGGTTGTCTCCAGTGCTCCCACTGAGTGGATCTGCCTTCCCCACTGACAGGCCCACAGTACAGTTGCTCTGCTCCTGCATGATCATTTAAACTGAGGCTGGGAATCCTTCTGAAAGCCCAGCTCCCATGAGCGGATGATCTGCCCTGGGGCTCCCACTGCCTGAGCATTCTGCTGCTGCCTGAGCATTCTGCCTATACCTACCTGAAAGCACTGTTGGTGGCCTTGGAACCAGCACACCCCTCCCTACCACAACCAGCACCTGAACACTGGAGGCCTGAGAGCAACTCCCAATGGAGTTGGGACCAGCCTGTTACTGGTCCATTCCCTCCTGTACTGGGACACCATTGTCCGAGGGACCATATAGGGACATGCGGATTGGGGGTTTGTCTGGCCCAGTCCACTACAGATGGCATCTAAGCACTCTCTCAAGGGTCCATTATCAGGCCAACCCAACCAGTCAACACCACCACAGCTGACATTCACCTGCAAGTGCTGAAAGGTGAACTCCTCTTCATCTCTACATGAAGCAGCAGTGATCCCACATGAGAAAACAAGGGAGACACAAATATGTCTGCATTGGGCTGAGTGAAGAGGCTCCACTCCAAAGACACCTCACAGAGAACCAGAAGGCAGGTGTTTTCTGTGGCTCTCACCTACACTGGAGACGGATGATGGTGTGTGTCTGAACTGAGAGTCATGAACCCTGGGTCAAAGGTGTGATAGGGAAACAGATTGTATTCCTGCCTGTCTAGGACATGGGTTGGTGCAGCCACCTCCCCATCCGTAGAGAGCTTGGTGCATTTCACTAGGAGCTTCCCAGCCACCCTCTTAGGGCTGATGCCTGCGCTGGTCATTGAGGTAGTTGTGGGAGAGCTTGGTTGTCCAGCTGTGCTCAACTCTGTCACAACCAAAAGGAAATCTCAAAACTACTCAAATATATGGAAAATAAACAACTGCTCCCTAATAATTTTTGGATAAACAAAAAAAATAAGGAAGAAATAAAATTTTATTTCAAATGAATAAAAATAGAGATACATCATACCAAACTCTCTGGGATACAGCAAAAGCAATAGTAAGAGAAAAATGTTTAGCGTTAAATGCCTACATCAAAAGATAGAAAGACCTCAAATTAACAACCTAATGTCACACCTCAAAGAACTAGAAAAACAAGAATAAACCAAATCCAAAACCAGACCCCCCCCCCGCCAAAAAAAGGTATTAACAAAGATTAGAGCAAAGCGGAATCAAATGAGATTGAGAGCCCAAAAAGGGTACAAAGGATCAACAAAATGAAAAGTTGTTTCTTAAACAACTCAACAAGAAAAAAACAAATAATCCTATTAAAAAGTGGGCAAAAGACATGAACAGACATTTCTCAAAAGAAGACATACAAGTGGCCAACAAACATGATAAAATGATCATCATCACTAATCATAAGGGAAATGCAAATTAAAACCACGAGATACCGTCTCTCACCAGTCAGAATTGTTATTATTAAAGACAAAAAATGAGAGATGTTGGTGAGGATGTAGGAAAAGGGAAATCCTTATTCACTGTTGATGGGAATACGAATTAATATAATCTCTATGGAAAGCAACATGGAGATTTCTCAAAGAGCTAAAAATAGAACTGTCATTTGATGCAGCAATCCCACTACCGGGTATCTACCCAAAGCAAAAGAAATCTTTACATAAAAAAGACATCTATACTTGTATGTTTACTGCAACAATATTCCTGACAACAAAGTCACAAAATCAACCTACATTTCCATCAACAGATTATTGAGTTTTTAAAAAGTGGTATATAGGATACCTATGTATGCAATATGAAATACATATTTGAAATATAGGTATCCTATACATATATTTTAGTATAGCTTAGTATCATAGTATAGTATGGTATAGTACTATAGTATAGTATTCCATGAAATACATATAAAATATATAATATATATTTCATATATAAAAATATATAATACATATGTATTACATATATTACAAATTTTATATTATAAAATATATAATACCTATGTATAATTAGTATATATTATATGAAATATCTTTCATACATATATGAAATAAATCTATTACATATTTGTATAGATGTATTGCATGTGATATATGTATCATACATATGATATATGAAATATACGTATTTTATATATATATTTCATGTATTATTATGCTGTCATTAAAGGAAGTAAATCATGTTCTTTGCTGCAACATGAGTGGAGCTGAAGGCCATTATCCTAAGTGAAATAACTCAGAAACAGAAAATCAAATACCATACCACATGTTCTCACTTATAGGTGGGAGCTAAACAATGGGTACACATAAACATAAAGAAATAAGACACTGGGGACACCAAAAGAAAGGAAGTTGGAAGGGAGTTGAGGGTTGAATAACTACCTAATGTTCACTTTTTGGGTGTTGGGTATACTAGAAGCTCAAACCTTATCATTAAGCAATATGTCCATGTAACAAAGTCTGCACATGTATCCCTTGAATCCATCATAAAATATATACTTGAAATGCATAATAAAGCATAATAAACTGTTTTCTAATAGTTAATGGAAAACTTTTTCAGAGAAAAAATGTGCAAGCAAACATTGTGAATACATTATTAGAACATGTTTTTTTCCTCCATTTGTTCATATTACACAGGTTTATATATTAAAACTATAAAAAGAAAATGTAAGCAGACTTCCTATAAGATACATCATAAACTCATATCTTTCAGTGAATGGAAGTGTTTGACAGAGAAAAACCTTTATAAGCAAACATTGATAATGTGTCATTAGAACATGTTCCTTTCTATATTGGTTCATGTGCCATGAATTTATATATGAAGCAAAAAGAAAGCAAATGTAAGCATGCCATATTAAAGATTCATCACAACCTGTTGTGTTTGAATGAATGAAAATGTTTGGGAAAAGTTTACTGTTGTAAGCTCACCTTGAGAATATGTTACAGGAACATGATTCTTTACCTGGCCATTTTAAGACAAGTTGAGATACCCAGCAATTAGAGAAAATGTAGGCATGCTTTTTTTCAGATGCATCACAAATTGTTTTATTTTAGTGAATGGAAGATTTTGACAAGCAAACACCCTTGTAAACTAACTTTGAAGATATGTTATTGGAACATATTTCTTTCTCCATTGAGTCCCATGAAGATCAGTTGAGAATTCCAGCAATAAAAGGCAAATATTCGAATAAATAAAACAAAGAAACAAACAAATATAAGACTACTCTATACTCCAGCAACTCTTTGTTTATACATTTGCCCACAACACCAAATAGAACCATATATAATACACACAAAAGCTTTGTATTAGAATGTGCATAGCACAAGATATAAAAGACCCCAGGTGTCCATGAACAGGAGAATGAATAAACAAATTTTGGTGTATTCATGCAATGTTATATTACACTGCAATAAAAAGGAAAAAATGACAGAAGCATGACACATGGTAGATGTAGCTCAAAAAATATTGATGTGATTAAAATAATTCAGATAAAAAAGTGTACTACTCTATGATTTAATTTAAATAAAGTTCAAGAACAAATGGAACTAATCTATGATAAAAGAAATCATAGCAGTGGTTACTTTTCAGGGAGAATGACTGAAAATAAGCAAAAGGAAAACTGCTAAGGTAATGGAAGTGCTCTGTACTTTGAATGAGTTAGTTATAGAAGCTGCTCAGAAATAGTTAAAACCCATGCATTTTTATTGTATGCAAATTGTACTTCAAAATAAATACATAATGCAAAGATTAAGGAAAAGATCTAAGAAAACATATTTACATTTTGAAATAAAGTTTAACTGTAAACTTTGCCAGAGCACTACCTCTAGAGTGGTTTGGACAGAAGTTGGAATACAATCGTTTAAGGCGTAATTGTGGTCATGAATTAATTCATTTATTCAACGTTCATTTATTACACACAGATACACAGATTTTTGCTGAACACTGTTCAAGCCATGAGAATACAATGATCAAGATTCTGCCCTCATAGAGCTTATATTCTAATAGAAATAGGCATAGAATCAATGAATAAATGAATGGATGAATGAGTGGACATAATATTCGGGGTTATTGCTAGATATTAGTGTTCCCTAGAGAAAGCAGAGCCAATAGCGTGTGTGTGTGTGTGTGTGTGTGTGTGTGTGTATGCAAAATTCATTAGAAGGAAGGACTCAAATGATTGTGGAAGTTGAAAAGTCCTACCATCTGCCATGTGCAAGCTGGAGACTCAGGAAAGCCAGTGGTGTAATTCAGAAGATGGATGTCCCAGTTCAGGAAGAGAAGAGAGAATTTTTTCATCTGCCACCTTTTTGTTCTATTTGTGCCCTAACTGAATTGAATAATTCATGCCCAGGTTGGTGAGGACAGATGTTTACTCAGACTACTGATTCTAATGCTAATCTCTTCTGGAAAAACCCTCACAGACATACCTAGTAATAATTTTTTATTTTGTTTTGTTTTTAGAGACAAGTTTTGCTCTTGTTGCCCAGGTTGGAGTGCAATGGCATGATCTCGGCTTTACTGCAACTTCTGCCTCCTGGGTCCAATAGATTCTCCTACCTCGACCTCCCGAGTATCTGGCTAATTTTTTGTATTTTTTGTATTTTCAGTAGAGAGAGGATTTCACCCTGTTAGCCAGGCTGGTCTCAAACTCCTGACCTCAGGTGATCCTCCCGCTTCAGCCTTCCAAAATGCTGGGAATACAGGCATGAGCAACGGTGCCCAGCCAGAAATAATGTCTTACCAGCTGTGTGGGAATCCCTTAGCATGATCATGCTGACACATAAAATTAACCATCACAAGCTATAAAAAAAGAATACATCATAGGAGAGAAACAATTTTTAAAATAATATGAAACTGAAAGAAAGGTGGTTGTTTATCTATCTATTCTTCAGTAAATCAGTTGACTTCTGCAGACCACATTTCCTCATTTTTAAAATGAAAAGACAAATCTAGAATATCTCTAAATTCTCTTTCTACTCTAAAATCCTGAACTTTATTTCATTGTGTGACATTATACAACCTTTCCCACAAAGATTTTTGTTTTTCTATTTGTCCTAGTAAATATTTTAAGTTGCTAAAAATAAATTAATCTGATTTCTGTTGTTATCACACATCATTAAACCTAATTCTAAATCATCATATTTGTTTAAAAAGACTCTGACACACACACACACACACACACACACACACATATATATATGACTATATAACACATTTTTGCATGCCAAAGAAAAACTTCAATGTATATGCATACATGTGTGCAAGTGCAAGCTCATGTTTGGGGCACTGAACATAAAGTTCAGTGGATTATTTGGGAGTAGCTCTCAGAAATGAAGGCAGAGTTCTAAAAGGATCTAGTCACATCCTTTGCCATTTGATGGACATGATGAGTCCATTTATGCATCAAATTCTCAGAATTTGTGTCACTATACAAAAAAAATAGACAATAAGATGGTCATATTAGTCAGGGATGCATAAATGATGAGTTTTTGTTGTTACTTTAGTGAGTGACTAAATTACCCTTTTGTGAGAATAAAAAACATCAACAATTTTGCCATAATTTTCTGTGAAAAATTTGGAGTTTTGAAAATAATAATCTTGTTAATCACTGTTGAATTACAAAGACAATTTTGCACATGGTATTGTCATATTAAAATGGAATAAAATGATAATTATTGCAAATTACTTCATGATTAACACAATAATGTAGAAGGAACTGGCAACAATATAGCAATAATTTAATTTTTATTTAAATTCTTGTAATTTTTTATATTAACACCATACTTTCTTCATTTAATCTTGCTTTAGGTTCTCATTTGAGCTTGAAAAATCAGTGGGCTCAGTCAAATCATTGCATATAAATATAATAATAGGAAGTATTTTAATGTAAATATGCACATTCTGTCTGTGTGACCTATCAGCTAAACTATTACAATTGAATTGGAAAGCCCCAGTAGATTTCTAATTAGTACGTTAAACCAGAATTTTATTATCTTCCTCCTCTGAATGCCTGCATGGACATGTTGTTTATATAGTGGCTTGCCAACATCTTACAAAGAAGTAACCAATTTGAGCAAAGCATTATGAGGCATTAAATGTGGTTACATGAACTCATCTGAGATTTTTCACAAACAATGAAATTTTATTAAAATAAAGAATCTTTGTAAATAAAGGATTGTAAATATTGCTGAATTTGCCAGATGATTAGTTTATGATTAAAAGAATTGTGTTAGAGCAAATACAAATAATTTCAATTTGCATTTAACATACAAATATTGATTGTTGAAGATGCCTTAGTGTTTCACCATTCTTTAGTTAACTTTAACATTAGTATTTCCAAAAGTAGATGGAAGAACAGCTATCATTGTCTTTTTTCCCCAAAGGACCAGGCGCAGAGGAAAAAAATATGTTTAATGGTTGAAGGCAATTTTCTGACTGCAAAAAAATGTGCTGACGTATAGTAAAGCTAATAGTAAAAAGCAAGACTAAATACACTGTGGTGGTTTAATAACAGTGGTATCTGTTCTTTTTTTGATTGACAGATACCTCTGATAGTCACATTTTTTAAAAAATTGCCAATCCACTTCATCTTCAATCCACTTATCCACTTATCTTCTCCTTTCTTCTTTCAGCAAAATGCAAATTGAAATAAAATTATTTTATTGAATTGGAAGAATATTTTCTACATAAGCTAAAATTTAAAATCAATTTTTACAATGACTGGCTATCACTGTTTATCATACAGGCTAAAGAACAACAACGTTTTAAAAATTAAGTAAATTGCAAAAAGGTCAGTAAATTAATAAGTAACCTTCAATTCTGATCAAACACTAAATTTGAATAAAAAACTTTGTGTGAATGCACAAAGGATATTTTGAATTTGTCTTTGACCTAGCAATGTACATATTGTCATTGACATTCAGTCCACTCTAAAATCATTTTTGATGGAAATACATAAGAAAAATGTTTTCTTATAAGCATATTTATTAATAAATGGAATCCATGCCATTATCACAGCTCTTATATTCCAACATAGACTTTTACAAGGCAATATTAAATTTTTTTCAATATTCCTTGAGTTGAATTCAAGTCACACCAATTTCTGTGTGTTTTAAATAACAAGTTGTCACTGAGCAGACCTAGGTCTTTGAAATAGCCATGTCATGATAAGGAATGCGTTTGTAAGAATTAAGATCATTAATAAAATTATATTCAGTAGAATCTGCAGTTTTCCTTCTTTTATTCTGCTGTCCAAGTCACTAAGACATTGATACTTTATTATATCCTCCAGAAGACTTAAAAACCTCTAGGAGTAGCATTCACCCAACAAATCAATAGCATTGATTGCGATTGTGACACCTGCTAAGGATACAGCAATGATGAAGACATATGTGAATCTTGTTTCCATAGAGCTTACTTAGAAATATGCAAGACAATATATAATGAAAATAAAGCAGGCTGTGAAAACTGCTCAAAAAAATACAAGCATAGTAATAAAATAGAGTTCACAGATTTGGAAGCTATTTAAGTAGGGAAAAGCCAATCTTTGCAGGCAATATCTTAGATGAGACATGAGGATAAAAAAGCACTAATGAGTTGTCCTAAAAGAGATAAAGTGCATGTAAAGTCCTAACCTGGAAAACCAGAAAAAAATCACGATATAATTGGATATAATAATTTTGAGAAGCTTATGAAATTTTCAAGTGAGAATGTTGCAAGCACTAGGATAAAAGATATGAAGTTCAGCAAAGAGATCTGTGCTTGATACAGATGTTTGAGAGTCATTACCATACAAACTATTTGAAAGTTTGGAGCAGGATGAGATACTGAACATGTGAGAAATGATACAAACCAAATTTTAGTGATCTGATTGTGGAAATGGAAGAAGTAAAAAGAGTCTGTCAAGGAGTGTCCAGTGGGAAAAAAAAAAGAAAAGAAAATGATGAAAGATAAAGGATAAAACTATTTCAAAATGAAAGAGTAAATGACCTTGGCAAAAGTTGCTGTTAGGTAAAGTCTAAGAGAAGAAAGGCATTTCACTGGATTGGGCAACACGACTGTGGTGGGTTTGAGGTTGTATTGAAGTGAACTGAAGAATGAATTTAAACTTCTATTTCTAGCAGAACTACCTTCTGCTAGAATTCCCTGCCTGGCCAGAACTAGATTCCCTGCTGGCCTTCTTGCTGAAAATGACTTTAAGAAATCTGACACAGAAGTATATATAAATCATGACTATAATCCTAATTCTTTACAATCAAAAAAGATTCTAAAATTAAAAAGTTGATTTTAAAAATAATAACATTAAATGATGGGGAACAGTAAATATTTGTGAGGTTGTGTAGCAACTGGAACTTTCCTATGACACTGGTGAAAGTGTAAATTGGTTTAATCCCTGGAAAACTGGAAGTGTGTATTAAAGCTGAGCATGTACGTGTCCTATATCCCAATAATTCCTCTTCTAGGGCATACCCGTCAAAAATGAAGACACGCATGGACAAATAGCAATGCATTGGGAGTAGCCACAAACTAGAAGCTATGCAAATGCACATCAGCAGTAGAATAGAATTCTACAGATACTTAAAATATTCTTCAGCCAAGGAAATGAACGGGCCACAACTGCAGCAAACAAAATGGAAGAGTCTTGTGAAATAAAAAGGGTGAACATAATCAGAAACAAAATAGTTATTACTGTATAAAAATAGGCAAAATTGACCTACAGCATAACACTGAAGAAAATAATCTCCTTAGGAAAAGACTGGATAGTGTCCAGAAGAGGTTACAAGAGGGTTCTATGGTGCTAGTAATGCCCGATTTGTTGATCAGGGCACTGGTTATAAGCAAGAATTCAGTTTGTGAAAATTCAGCCTTCTGCCTACTTATAATATTTGTGCCTTTTATATGTATTTGATCCTTTAAAATTTTATAAAATTTTAAAAAGTAGGCAGAACCTCTGCAAATAATTTAGATAACATTTTCAGATACAGAAAATTAAAAGATAGTTCAATATGCTAAAATAAATTAAAATAAAAGCTTGAAAGTATTAGTTAGGGACAAGAAACTATCATAAATAAGCTGATTTTTAAAGTACTAAGTAAAACTTCTAGCAATTAGAAAATAAAAATAAAAACTCTACAAAGATTCTGAAGGAACTACATAAAAGCAGCCAGATAAATTAAAATTAGCTGGATACATGACTTGGTACTGGATGTTGGATATTTGGGGAAAAGGGAAGCCAAATATAGTAAAGTAATAACTTTTATACTGCAGGCATTTAGAGCCAGCAAATATATATATTGAGCAAGTGTTTTCCACAAACATTTTATTAAAGGTAATGTTAGATGATCCACTTCAGATAGAATAAATGTGACTTTAGATAGAAGGCATGTTATATAAAAGGAAATTATAAATGAAAACAATGATTAAAATTAATAAATTAAATCTCTAAAATGAGAATCTGACAAGAAAAACAAGGCAACAACAACAACAATCAAAAAGAAAAAAAAAAAAAAAAAAAAAAACCTGTATAATCAGTCACACCTCCCCACCAGGCCAAAAAACAAAAAACAAAAAAAAAAAAAATCTGAAGGACAGGATAAAGTAGAGAAAAATTAAAGTAATCATACAATGAAGAGCATCCACATAGTTGCAGATTTGTTAAAAACAAATCACGTTAAATAATATCCAGAATCAAAGAGTCATGACTACACAGGCTGAAGAAATTGTAGAAATGAAGATAAATTTGACTCCCTTGATCACAGAAGACAATTGCCCAACATATTTAAACAAATGAGACACAGAAAAATGAGAAAGCCTGGATATTCCTATTACTTTTAAAGAATCGAATTGTCAAAAATCTCACAATTAAAATCTCAGGCCAAAATGTTTTCTCTGGTGAGTTACCAAGCATTAAGGGAGAAAAACAAAAAATTCCAACTTTGCAAAACCACTTTCAGAGAATAGGAAAGGATAACTTTTTTTGTTTTGTTTTGTTTTGTTTTGTTTTTCAGACAGAGTCTTGTTCTGTTGCTAAGGCTGGAGTGTAGTGGTGCGATCTTGGCCCACTGCAACCTTCACCTCTCGGGTTTAAGCAATTCTCCTGCCTCAGCATCCTGAGTAGCTGGAATTACAGGTGCCCACCAACACGCCAACATGCCCGGCTAATTTATGTATTTTTGGTAGAGATGGTGTTTCACCATTTTAGCCAGGCTGGTCTCAAACTCTTGACCTCAAGTGATCCACCTGCCTCAGCCTCCCAAAGTGGTGGGATTATAAACTTGAGCCACCGCACCCAGCCTCCAGAACTCATTTCATTGGGTGGGACCAGTATAACTTTGAAACTAAAACTACTAAATCATAGATTTAAGGAATTAAAATTGTCAGTGTCTTATTCACTCTGTAGATAAAAAATGCAAACTAAGTTATAAATAGTCTGACTTCATCAAAATTTATAAAGGTCAATTCAAGACAAGTTTGAACGGATCCACGTTGTTTTTTAAAAGAAGCACTTAGTATAATCTACTCATTAGCAGATTAACAGGTTAAAGCAAAACATTAAAAAAAAAATTTTAAACACACACAAAAATGGAATACCCAATATCTGATAAAACAGAATCTGGATAAAATGGAATTAGACTCCTATCTCACATTCTAATAGAATTTAAAAAATTAAAAGAAAAATAATAAATAAAGGAGAACTTTAGTAACCATATATATGTATGATGTATGTATATACATATATAAATACATAACATACACACACACAAACAGAATTTAATAGTGAACACTGAAGGTGTTCCTCTGAATTAAGAAACTTTATTAAGCTGTGTTCTAAAAATTTTTAGTCAAGGATAAGAGAAAAAGTAACTAAAATGACTGGAAAGAATGACACAATATGATTGTTTACATAAAAAGTGACAGGCAATATATAAATAAATATTAGAATTAGTGAATAAATTTACTTTGCTTCTGAGTTACATAATCAACATATACAGCTTCAATTACACTTCTGTACACTAGCATCATGCACTATGACAATAGATATATAAAATATTTGTATAGATAATGCCACCCAATATTTTAATCATACCAACTCTTCTCAACTAGATATAGTGCAATAGCAATTAATATATAAAAGCTGTGTGTTTGTTTAATTGGTAAAACATGATAATCGTTACAAATCTAAAATTGACATGGAGTAACGAAGGACCGAGTACATCCAAGACAGACGACCTAAGTGGGGGAATTTGCTTTATCAAATATCAGGATTTATAATTAAGCATGAATAAAGGTAGTGCAATGTTGGTACAGCTACATAAAAACATAAACTACGAGAATAATAAAGCCAAATCCACACATAGATGGAAATTTTATTCATGACTCAGCTTGCATTATTGTACTTTGGGAACTTTTGAACTTTTCAATAAATGGTACTGAAATTATTGATTATTCATATTGGAAATAAAAGAATTAGATGCCTATCTTACAGTCCAGTAGAAATCAATCTCAAATAAATTAAATCTTTAAATGTGAAAGAAAAACCGCTACTTTTAGAATAAATTATTTAGGTTGGTGCAAAGGTAATTGTAGTTTTTGCCATTTTTTTAATCAAATGGCAAAAGCTTTTTGCACTAACCTAATACGGGAAAATATATTTATGGAATTGGGATAGAAAGAGATTTGTTTAGAAATAACTTCTTAAAGCACAAAAATTAAAGAAGAAACGGTTAACAAATCTTACTATATTAAAATTAAGAACCTATGTTGATTAAATGATCCCTCAAAGACATAATAACAGAAACTACAAACTCAATTAAGACATATGCGACATATAATCAATATTGAATTGCTCTCTTGAATATATAAAGAATTACATATCCATAAGAAAAAGCCAAACAGCCCAATATATTAGTAGAAAATAACATGTACAAGAAATGGACTGATAAAGAAAATATATATTAATAAAATACTAGAATATTTTATTCCAATTTCAGGAAAAAAATAAAAGATAATATCAGCTATCAATAAAGATACAGCAGCAGAAATTTCTCAGCAATGGTAGTGCTGAAGACGCCTCCTATATCCCCCCAAAAATATATATAGAGAGACAGAGATATAGATACAGAGGGAGGGAGGGAGGGAGGTAGGTAGGTAGATAGATAGATAGATAGATAGATAGATAGATAGATAGATAGACAGACAGACAGACAGTTTCAATGTGTGCAGGCACTAAAAATTGTCTATCATACTACAAAGTACATGACTTTTCCCATTGTTATTTTGGTTAGCAAAGAATCTTGACACTATTTTGAAAATGTCAACATCCTTTTCATATTTCAACAGTAGATTTTTTTAGAAAGGGAATTCTTTGACATCATCAGTATACATCTAATTGTTAAAAACTAGGTCACTGTTTCTACCCAGTTGGATTTTGAATACAAACAACATAATTGCTATGTGATTACCTCTGTTTTGTTTTGATTTGTCCATTTTTGCATTTTATATTATTTTTGCAGTATGAGTTCATTAGTGTCTTTCTGTACAAGATTGATGGTAGCTTTTATGGCAAAAGTTATATCAAATAATATAGGCAATTTTTTTGTTCTCTCTTAGACATTTTATAAACTGGGATTGGTGCAATATAAAAAAATTAAAAATTAATCATATATTTATTTAACTCCTATCAACGCACATTTTTAGAGGTATTATAATACTTACATAATCATTTAGGATAGTATATTGTACCACCATGAAGAAATAATGACTTCATAACGTATTTGCACATATTTTTTAAAGATGGTTTCTAAGTAGCAGAAATAAATGTAATCATCTTCTTTTTTTCTCTATTTGGTTTATAAACTCCCTGAAGCCAATTTATTAATTCCATTGGATTCCACGAACAACGCGTTAATATTTCCAAGTCTATATTGCTGTTTGATTATGTCAAATCTAAAGATTAAATATTGCTATACTTATAACAATCTGAATTATCTTTTCAAGGTTAAAATTTGTTTTGAGCAAGATCATTTGCATAAATATATAATAATAAAATAGCCTATACTTATTGAACATTTATTGTGCACCAGACAGCATTCTAAATTTTGCATTCATTAACTCGTTTAATGATGACAGAGTTATAGCATCCTCATTGTAGAGATGACGAAGCTGAGGTGCAGAAAAATTACATAATTTAGCTAAGCTATCACAACCTGTAAGTAATAGAGCTTGGACGTGAATGTGAAAAGCCTTGACCCAGAGTCCAGATTCTCAGGTACCATGTACATTTATCCCTAATTGAGAGTTTCCATAAGTAAATATAAAAGGGTCTTTATGTAAAAAACATACTTGCATTTAAAAAGCTTGTATTGCACTGCAAGGATCTAGATTTAGTAATCTTTAAGTACTGGCATCTGCTACTGTGCAAAAAGTAATACAAGTTTATGTGGTCAGACTTGGGAATGCAGGCAGATTTGTGTACTCGTGTGTGTGTCCGCACAGATGCATCCATGTGCCAGTGCACAATAACAGACTGAGTGGAATTAAGCTTGCCCCTGAAAATGAAAAGCAAAAGTCATCTCAGTCAGGTAAAAATGGTGCAGAGAGTAGTCACAATCAAAAAGATCAATTCACAATAATTGGCCTGTTCAAACAGTCTAAACTAGGCAACTGAAAATCTGACAGCCAGAATTATGCAGTAATTCAAGGTGCTGGGCAAGAAACAGGACCCTTGAAATGGGATTCAGGACTCGGTACAAGATGGCTGTTGCTAAGGGACCAGTAAAGAAAACTATAAAGACAAGAAAAAGACACAGGAAAGTAGAGCAAGTAAACAGTACCAGAAACAGGGTACAAGGTGAGGACAATCTCTTTGAACTTGACAGAGGTAAAGAGAAGGTGTGCAATTCAATACTCAACTATCAATGATGAACTAGAGAATTTTCAATGCATTTTCGACGTTTTCATAAGTCTGCTGGTTAGGTGAAATAAATTTAAATACACAGATAAATAGTAGTCAAAATTATTAATATAAATGTTATTCATCATTTCCTGGATAGAACGATATGTGAATCACTTAATCTTCTGACTACAAACAACTTCTCAACTTCTCAAAACAACTTTTTCTGTAGGTTATTATTTACCAAAGATAACATAGGCAATAGGAAAATTGTGATTTGGGTCCAGAAATATAGTTTCTCTCATAATGAAAATGAAAGAGAAAGATTTCTGGATAAGGGCCCTTTCTTACTAGAGAATAGACTTCCATTGAGGATACTCATTGTATGAGGCAGGAATAGTGTTAGATGTTTTCTGTATTGTATCTAATTTAATTCTAACAATAGCCCTATGGCATAAATATGGGAAACCTTTCCCTAGATTATTCAATGAAACTTGTTTTTCAAGGAATTAATGTAATATTGACAATATTGTCAACAACACGCAAGTATCACCTATTGAGTAGTGTTATCAACACAAAGATGGAACCATAAGAAAGCTGTAGGTCTTCACAGTTGATTTACCAGAATACTGAACATTTGAATTCAGTTCCTTTTGGCATCTGTTTTTTCTTTGAGTAACCTGATTAGTGATAACAAACAAACTTCAGATTTGAGCCTTTTTTTTTTAACTATCTCTTCTGTAAGAGGTAACTGATAGCTACTTCTAAGTTCTCATATAAGTACGCTTTCTTTCTGTTTTTATTTTTGAAGATAGATTTTTTAATTGAGATAAAATAGACATCACATAAAATACATCATTTTAACCATTTTAAAGTACAAAATTGACAATTTTTGAAAAATATATTAAGGCAATTCAATGGATAAAGGATAATCTTTTCAACAAATGGAACAACTGAACATCCATATGCAAAAAAAAATGAACCTTAAGCTATATATCAGAGTATAATCCATAGAAAAATTAACCCCAAATGGATCATAGATCTAAATGCAAAACCAGAAACTATATTTATTTTAAAACATATGTTTTTGATAATGTTTAGATATGACATCAAAATCCAACTCATAAAAGTAGAAAAAGATAAATTAGACTTAATCAAAATTATATTTTTTTCTGCAAAAAACGTTAAGTATTTAAGAAAGGAAAGACAAGATAGAAACTGGGAACAAATATTAGCAAATTGCATATCCAACATAGAATTTATATCCAGAATATGTAAAAACTTTCAAAACTCAATAGTAGGAAAACAACAATACAATTTTAAAAATAGGCAAAATATGTGAATGAACATTTCAACAAAGAAGTTATGCAGATGGCAGATAAAGATATGAAAAGTATATCAAAATCATTAGCCATTAGGGAAATGAAAATTCAGACCACAATAAGGTACTACTCCACACCTATTAGAATGACTATAATTAAAACACCACCATCAATTAATGGTAAAGACCATCAATGCTAGGAAGAAACTGCATCAACTAACGAGAAAATAACCAGCTAACATCATAATGACAGGATCAAATTCACACATAACGATATTAACCCTCAATGTAAATGGGCTAAATGCTCCAATGAAAAGACACAGACTGGCAAATAGGATAAAGAGTCAAGACCCAGCAGTTTGTTGTATTCCGGAGGTCCATCTCACATGCAGAGACACACATAGGCTCAAAATAAAGGGATGGAGGAAGATCTACCAAGAAAATGGAAAACAGAAAAAAGCAGAGGTTGCAATCCTAGTCTCTGATAAAACAGACTTTAAACCAACAAGGACCAAAAGAGACAAAAAATATCATTACATAATGGAAAAAGGAACAATTCAACGAGAAGAGCTAAATATCCTAAATATATATGCACCCAATACAGGATCACCCAGATTCATAAAGCAAGTCCTTAGAGACTTACAAAGATACTTAGACTCCCACACAATAGTAGTGGGAGACTTTAACACCCCACTGTCAACATTAGACAGACCAACGAGACAGAAGGTTAACAAGGATATCCAGGAATTGAACTCAACTCTGCACCAAGCGGACATAATAGACATCTACAGAACTCTCCACCCCAAATCAACAGAATATACGTTCTTCTCAGCACGACATTGCACTTATTCCAAAATTGACCACATAGTTGGAAGTAAAGCACTCCTCAGCAAGTGGAAAAGAACAGAAATTATAACAAACTGTCTCTCAGACCACAGTGCAATCAAAGTAGAACTCAGGACTAAGAAACTCAATCAAAACCTCTCAACTACATGGAAACTGAACAACCTGCTCCTGAATGACTACTGGGTACATAATGAAATGAAAGCAGAAATAAAGATGTTCTTTGAAACCAATGAGAACAAAGATACAACATACCAGAATCTCTGGGACACATTTAAAGCAGTGTGTAGAGGGAAATTTATAGCACTAAATGTCCACAAGAGAAAGCAGGAAAGATCTGAAATGACACCCTAACATCACAATTAAAAGAACTAGAGAAGCAAGAGCAAACACATTCGAAAGCTAGCAGAAGGAAAGAAATAACTAAGATCAGAACTGAAGGAGATAGAGACACAAAAAAACCCTTCAAAAAATCAATGAATCCAGGAGCTAGTTTTTTGAAAAGATCAACAAAATTGATAGACTGCTAGCAAGACTAATAAAGAAGAAAAGAGAGAAGAATCAAATAGAAACAATAAAAAATGATAAAGGGGATATCATCACCAATCCCCCAGAAATAGAAACTACCATCAGAGAATACTATAAACACCTCTACACAAATAAACTAGAAAACCTAGAAGAAATGGATAAATTCCTAGACACATACACTCTCCCAAGACTAAACCAGGAAGAAGTTGAATCCCTGAATAGACCAATAACAGGCTCTAAAATTGAGGCAATAATTAATAGCCTACAAACCAAAAAAAGTCCAGGACCAGATGGATTCACAGCTGAATTCTACCAGAGGTACAAAGAGGACCTGGTACCACTCCTTCTGAAACTATTCCAATCAATAAAGAGGGAATCCTCCCTAACTCATTTTATGAGGCCAACATCATCCTGATACCAAAGCCTGGCAGAGGCACAACAAAAAAAGAGAATTTTAGACCAATATCCCTGATGAACATCGATGCAAAACCCTCAATAAAATACTGGCAACCCGAATCCAGCAGCACATCAAAAAGCATATCCACCATGATCAAGTGGGCTTCATCCCTGGGATGCAAGGCTGGTTCAACATACGCAAATCAATAAACATAATCCAGCATATAAACAGAACCAGAGACAAAAATCACATGACTATCTCAATAGATGCAGAAAAGGCCTTCGACAAAATTCAACAGCCTTCATGCTAAAAACTCTCAATAAACTAGGTATTGATGGGACGTACCTGAAAGTCATAAAAGCTATTTATGACAAACCCACAGCCAATATTATACTGAATGGGCAAAAACTGAAGACAGGGATGCCCTCTCTCACCACTCCTATTCAACATAGTGTTGGAAGTTCTGGCTAGGGCAATCAGGCAAGAGAAAGAAAATAAAGCGTATTCAATTAGGTAAAGAAGAATTCAAATTGTCCCTGTTTGCAGACGACATTATTGTATATTTAGAAAACACCATCATCTCAGCCCAAAATCTCCATAAGCTGATAAGCAACTTTGGCAAAGTCTCAGGATACAAAATCAATGTGCAAAAATCACAAGCATTCCTATACAACAACAGACAAACAGAGAGCCAAATCACGAGTGAACTCCCATTCACAACTGCTTCAAAGAGAATATAGGTACACTTTCTAAGCAATATTAGCCTACAGTTATAACTAAAACAGTAATATCAAAACTAATTTTCTAAAACAATATACAAGCTTTATTAAATTGAAAATCAGGACCCCTCTTTACCTCATAGTCTTGTGGTTGGAAGGCATATTTAATCTTTTTGGAATTTCATTTATAAATTGCTTACCTTACAATAGGAAGGTACAAAACCTGAAAAATTGGGAGAAAGACTGGAATTGTCTGGACTTCAAGAGGCAAAGGGAAATGAGCATATGTATAAAGGCAGATTAACACTGAGCCTACCTTTCAACCATTATGCTTTGCTTGCATCTTCTCGAATTTCCTGGATGTTTTCTGCAGACACCTCAAGACTCCCAACCCGATTGTGTTGGCCCCAGTATATGCTGTAACAATATCAGCCTGGTGTTAGGGCAGTGATCTGATTTGGGACTGCATTTCTTCCAAGATTCAAAAACATGATCAGAACTAAAACTGCTTAGGCTATAGTTTATATTTAATGCGAAATAAAGAAGTAAAATGTACTCTTCACAAAATATCAAATAGCTCAGCATTGTCGTGCAGAACTATAACCACTCAGTTAGGCAATTCATTGTTTACATTGAAAAGAACATTTCTGTTTGAACAATCTTGTTTTTGTTTTTTTGTGATGGTGTTTTGCTCTTGTTGCCCAGGCTGGAGTGCTATGGTGGAGTCTGCAAACTCCACCTCCCAGGTTCAAGCAATTCTCCTGTTTCAGCCTCCTGAGTAGCTGGGATTACAGACACATGCCACCACACCCTCCGAATTTTTGTATTTTTAGTAGAGATGGGGTTTCATCATATTGGTCAGGCTGGTCTCGAACTCCTGACCTCAGGTGTTCTGCCCGTCTCGGTCTCCCAGAGTGCTGGGATTACAGGCATGAGCCACTGCACCCGGCCGAGCAATCTTGTTTTAAGAGTTTAATCAGTTGCTCAGATTTGATCATTACACATTGCAGGCTTGTAACAAATTATCACATATACTCCATACATATGTACCACTATTATGTACTCATAAAATTTAACATTATAAAACTGAAAAGCAAAAAGGAAATCAAGAAAAGCTACATCAAAAAATAATAAAATCTTTATATAATTCTTTTAATATCAACAATTTATCAACACTTTAAATTTAATTTAGTTTAATTTTGTAGTTTTTAACTCTTAACCATAAAACATTTAATTGAAATAACTCGAATATTTAACTTTATTAAATAGCATTTAATAAAGTTAACTCTAATATTTAACTTTATTAAATACTATTTGATTGACTAGTATTCGAATAGTATTTAATTGAAATACCCTAATGTCTAAACTTTTCAGGGTAATACAGACCAAAGTGTCAACACATTTTTAATTCATCATCCAACATTTATATGATGTTTTCAAAGTAATACCACTGTAAACCTGACTAGGACACATAAATGACACAGGCACTGTCATTGAGGAATCTAATTTTAAGTTGAAGATTATATAAATAAACTATTACTAAATAGTTATATCTTACTATTAATTATAAGGTTATATATTATATAAAATAGTATATAAATTACATGGACTAAACTAATGTTAGCTTTAGTTTTCCATGTATTTTTATGTATCAAGTCCAAGCATCACATTTATGTTGCATATTTTTTCTAAAACCATCTGGAGTAACTGCTACATTCTAAAAATTTGGGGCTGATGCAAAGAGGATTAAACCTGGAACCCACTGTCTTCCTCATTAAAGCTTCCCAATACAGGTGGAAGAAAGATAATTTTAATGCAGTGTGATAAGAACTATAATTCAGTCATAACTTATCAATAGGACTACAAATTACAGACAACTAAAAGTGTTGGAGTTTCTGAACAAGTTTTACGGAAAAGGTGGCATTTGAGTTGTGTGAAGATTTTTCTAGAATAATGGAAAGAAAAGGGTATTGCTGGCAAAGGAACTGTCATATATATGACTGTCTTGAAAAGAACTATCAGATTTGACAATTTTGATCATTGATAAATTAGACTAATCAGAGGGAGAGGTAAATGACAATAGCTGGAGGAACTAGGGATTCCATACTAATATCCATTAAGAAATGAAGAAAAGAGAAGGCCCACGTGATTTAAAGTTAAAATAGAATCCAACAAAGACTTACTTTCAGATCGCAAAGGAGCATATCTATAGGTAAAATTACTGAAATCACTGAGAAAGTACTTCACCAATTAATTTGAAATGGTCTTTGAGAAGAAGCAGAACAAAGATCTGGTAAGTGTTCTGGCTCAGAAATTAGAGGAGAGCAGGCTTTGCCATGTGATAGCTTTATGAGCCTGGACAATTGTTTTTTCTCTCCAAATCTCAGTTTCTTCGTTAATAAAGTTGAAATGCCAATACCAGCTTTATCGTTATATTGTGAAAATTACATGGCATAATGTAGATAAAGTGCATAAAAGAACACCAGGTATGTTTGTGGGAACAATGTTTGGAGCTAAGGGAACAAAGAGGAATAAGACTCTGCCCTCAAAGAACTGACAGTGCAGAGAGACAGAAGTTAAATACAGCAGCGTAAGTGCAAAGTTAGAGACACATATAGGACATCACGTGAACACAAAAGCAAGGCATCAAACTCAGCATGTTTTACTCAGAAAAGAGGCTCAGGAGCGAATAAGCCTTGAGTTAAGTCTTAAAATATAAGAGGTCATCAATGAAGCAAAAAGAAAGGGCATTCCACAGAGAAAAGCCAGCATAGAGAAAGAAATAGAGTTGGGAGGCGGGGGGAAAGGCTAAATAACAGTTTCTCAATGCCGGTGTATGGGATGTGTGGCTCAGAGTAGCCAGAAAAAGGCCTGGGGAGAGAGATAGCTGCTGATTTCAGGGGCTGGTGCCTGCCATGTGCAGAAACCAGGGCTTTATCAAATAGCCAATGAGAAATTTTGGGGTGATATTACAATCTGACATGACCAGACTTCTAGTTCAGAAAGATTGTGCTGGAAAAAGTGTGGGAAATGAATTTGAGCAGGCTAAGAAAGGAAGTAGGAAAAGAAATTACACGTGTTTGGGTTTTGATGGTTATAGTATATTTATGTTTTCACTAACCTGGTGTTTGGATAGTGCTTTATAAATTTAGAACTGAATCATATTAACTGATTTTGAAATGCATTCTAAACAAAGCTTACTGAAACCAAAATTTCAGATTAAAAACAAACAAACAAAAATGGTTTCAAAAGCACCTTCTTGTTAAGCCAAGACCTTAGTAAAAGCAGTATCAATAGCATCTGTTAAGCATGAAGGACATATTTCCTGTTAGGCAGTGAGCCGAGAAATAGAAATAAATTAATGCACTTAGGGAAGACACTTCCTGCTTTCAAGCACAAGTCATTTCATTGTCCAAATCTCTGGCATTCCAGGCAATTGTGCCAAGTCCCAACACTTCTCACTAGAAAAATCATTACTGCTACTTTACAGAAAAGCAGACTGAAATAAACATGTAAGCCACCTGCATAAATTCCTAAAACAATTTAGTGACAAATTAAACCAAAATTGCTATCTCTTGAGTGAGTCCAGGGTTGATACTTTACAAAGAACGTTCAAAGGTTGACTTTCAAGTTCTTTTTTCTCAGACTCTGAACAATGGAGTGAGAAGTGGAGCCTTCAAACTTTCTTCTCATGGAGGCTATGAATATTCGTTGTGATATTCTTATTTATAATCCTTCACTATTTTCTCAAATCATCTTGAATAATGTATTTAGTGTAGCTGTTGTACTCCTACGTGAGACCTAGCTGAGACTGAGCTTGACATAATCAAGCTATTAAGGCATTTGCCTCATTTCTCCATTAGATAGTAAAGAAAAATTGAGAGACAACATTGTAGATAGAGAAGCCACTTTTCATAGAGGACACTAACAGCATTGACAGTGATATAGTCCATCCTCCCTCCATTTAATTTTGAACACTACCTAATGATAAGGAGGCCAAGGATAAAGGACATGAGGTAGCCTACTCCCGAAATCATGTGAAGTACCCATTTGTACCCCACAGAGCTACTGTGATCAAATTTTGGAGACACAAAGGTCCTACAATAGTTTCAGTGCTGTTTACTTTGTGTATTTTGTAAATGCCACTTTATTTGTATAATCAGTTTGTTACTACATCAGGAATGAATAGTTAACAATGTGGATTGCACTGGACTAGCTTAGGAGTAATCCATGAATTCTCAATTGCCTGGTACACTCATAGATCCTTTTTAAAAATGATCACAGGAAAAAATACCATAAAGAAAGTGAAAAGAAAATACACAAACTGAGAGAGAAGTTTGGCATGCCATATATCTGATAAGGGCTTTCATTTAGAATGTATAAATATATAAAAAGCTCATATAACTCAATAATAATTATTTTAAAAATATGTGTCCTCTTTTATACCTGATCCTCAAGCTTAGGCATTCCTTACAAATCAGTCTTAACTTTGTCCCCATCGTACTATGTAATAAACACCCCAAGGATTATATGGTGGTTTCAGATACAGTCCTGTTTTCGTCCATTTTGTGATGCTATAACAGAATACCACAGGCTGGGTAATTTTTAAAGAACGGAAAGTTATTTCCTCACAGTTATGGAGGATGGGAAGTTCAAGATCCAGAGTCTGGCATCTGGCAAGGGTCTTCTTTCTACAACACCTCATAAAGGAAGGTGGGAGGCAGAAAGGCAAAGATAGGGCAAGAGTGAGAGTAAGGGCTGAACCCATCCTTTTACAATGAAGCCACTCCCATGATAATGCCATTAATCCATTCATGAAAGCGGATCCTTCATGGTCTACTCATCTCTTTATGGTCCTACTTCTTCATACTGAAGAGGCAATTAAATTTGGTAATAAAATTTCAACATGAAGTTTGGAGGGGACACTCAGACCATAGCAAGTCCCAATGTCATGGGACCTAACATAAATCTCATTGCTTACCCCAAGCACTCTTCTGAAATGCAAATCATAAAAACCAAATATTTCCTGAAAATCCATTTTTGAATATTGTATTGGAACTTCGAACTTAAAGAAAATTCATTGTTTTCCTCTCTGAAATTAGTCTTTTGTAGTATTCAATTTTCTATTTAGTAAATGACACCAATATCTACCCACCTGATCATGCCAGTCTTAGGAGTCATCTTTGGTATCCCTTTGCCTCACTTATACCTCAATGTACCATGACCCACCAATCCAAAATATGCCAACTTCTCACCATACTGCCACCAAGGTCTTTGTCTATGTTATTGAAATAGTCTCCTAACTCTCTTCCTGTTTCTGTACTTGCTTCCAGATTCCCTACACAACACTCAGAATGATTCTGTAAGAATGTGTCACTTTATGTCACTCATATGCACAAATGATGATGCCTTCCTACATTACCTAGAATAAAAGTCATAAAAATGAGATTTTGTCTATGTACTTCTATATTCCAATCACCTAGAATAATGCCTAATACATAGTTAACTCTCTGTAAATAATTATTGAATGAAGAAATAGATTTAATCTATCAGTTTATAGCCATATCCACTGCTACCATACCATACCAGTTCAAGAAACCATTCGTGTTCTTCTGGAATTCTGCAATAATTGTTAGTCTCATTGTAATTCCAGTCATCAACTTTGTTCTTCCACAATCCATTCTCTATGTTTTAGACATATCTGTGTTTTTAAAATGCAGAGACAAAAGTTTATCCATTTCTGTTGCTTTTAAAATAAATTTCGAATTGTGAGCATGACCTGTAAACACCATGAATAATTGGTTCCCAATTTCCTTCTCTGTGGTTGCTTCTTACCACTTTTCCCTTACTACATAAATGTTAGCTAAGCTAAATATTTTTAAAGCCCCACAATAGACATTTTTTTCTCTATATATAGTGAATAGATTTCCTTCCTTCCTTTCTGCAAGGTTAGTTTAAACATATATTTCAGAATCTATATTAACTACAGCTTCATCAAAGAAGCTCTTGTATACCCTGTTAGACAAAAATCAAATCCCCTTGACTTTGTATTCTGATGGCATCCTGAGATTCAAATTAAGTAAGATTTAGTACTAATGTCGTCAATAGATTGTTATTTTCACTAGATTATTTTCAAGAAAACAGAAATGTATATAGTGGATATACCACATTATCCTTAAAGGACTAGCATAGTTCCTGGAAATATAGGAAGTACTAAAACATCCAATGTGTGATGCATCTGGAAGAGCCCAATGTTTAGAATTGGATAGACCTGATTTGAATCCCAAATATGCCACTTAACAACCTGTGTGAATAATTTGCTTGACTTGATATAACTTCAGTTTCCTCATCTATAAAAAGAAAAGGAATATCAATACTCATCCTAAGTGGTAATTATAATGATAAGACTTAAGATGGCATATAAAATGGTGCCTGCCAGAAAAAACAAAACAAAACAAAACAAAACAAAAAAAAACCTTTTATACTAACATTTAACTGTTAAGTACTAATAGACCATATTGTACATAGTAACAAGATTTCTGGTTTTGTGGCATGAAAAAAGTGAATTGAAAACCTAGGCTCACCTTTTACTGTAGAAAAATGTAACTTGGCAACTTGCCAAAATGTTCCCACAGCCTAACATATATTTACAAAGGAGCATAGAATGATCTATCTTATAAAATTATTGTGAGAATTAACTTTGATAGTAAGTATAAAGTATAACTGAGCAGAGCAGGTGCTCAATAAATGCTATCTCCCATTAACAAGAGGAGAAATAGAAGTAAAAGCAGGACTTGTATAAAAATATATCCAGATCTGTGTGCATTCCTATAATCTAGTAGAATGACTCATTTTAATTAATCTTGAAAGATATATTTCTATATATCTGTGTATATTGCACACATATATGTATACAGAACTATAAGACATTTAAGTTTTCTAAAAATCAAATTACCTTTAACTGAACTGAACCCAGTACATGTGATGCCAATTAACTGCCCCAACAACGGGTTTTTAATACCCCTCTTCCCTTGGCCGGGCGCAGTGGCTCAAGCCTGTAATCCCAGCACTTCGGGAGGCCGATATGGGCGGATTACTAGGTCAGGAGATCGAGACCATCCTGGCTAACACGGTGAAACCCCGTCTCTACTAAAAAAAAATACAAAAAACTAGCCAGGCGAGGTGGTGGGCGCCTATAGTCCCAGCTATTCGGGAGGCTGAGGCAGGAGAATGGCGTAAACCCAGGAGGCGGAGCTTGTAGTGAGCTGAGATCCGGCCACTGCACTCCAGCCTGGGCGACGGAGCCAGACTCCGTCTCAAAAAAAAAAAAAAAAAAAAAAAAAATACCCCTCTTCCCAACTGAGTAGTTTGAGAGCACTGTTAGTAGTATAGTGGAATAGGGAAATAGTGGTATAGTAGAATAGCAGTATTATGATACCAAGAGTCATCTGCATCATATTTAAATAGCTAATCCAAGTTGTACCAATAAAACCTTTCTTTGTAGTTTGAATAGGCTGCAGCTGTGCAGGCCTCATCAATGGTTGGTGTTCCCTTTAGAGATTCAAACTATTAAACACAATACTCTAAAGTCTAAAAGAATTCTATCATGTGTGATTGTTTATACTGCAACCCCACACACATAGCATAAAGGAGATAAATGCACTTACAAGTTGAAATATTCATCTTTAAATAACACTTTTAAACTTTCATTTGTAAAGCCTAGAAAGTATGAATTGAAACTGTGCAGTGAGATGGCATTTTTTCCTTGGTTTCTGCTCTGCTGGGACCTTGTAGTGCTTTTAGAAAATGTTTTTAGAGTGGTCCATGATTGATTACAACACATAACCCTGCTTAAATAGACCACATGGTCAGTGAGTCTTAAATATAAATCAAAGTACTATTTATGTATAAGAAATTCATGTAAAGGATGCATGCAGACTATCAATAAGATTTATTAATATATGTGAAACAAGTCTCTACAGATGCTAAGGAAATTCCAAATGTAAAGACTTCAAAATGTAGGGCAAGTCAGTGCGAGATAAAGAACGTGTGTGTGTGTGTGTGTGTGTGTGTGTGTGTGTAGGTGTGTGTGTGTGCACTCTACCCTGCAAAGTTAACAATGGTGGCTAGAGCAATTTGATTAGGAGACAGATTTCTTCTTACTGAGCACTTTCTTTCTTAATAGTTGGTCTCTAGGGTGCTGAACAAAACTATATTTGAAATAATATAATCCCTACAGATCTGTATAAGACTTTCTTTGGTTTCTGTAGAGTTCCGTGAAGGAATGATAATCATGCTTCTGTTCCATTCAATTCTCAGAGAGATTCTGCACATTTAGGAAGCTTAAATCTTTATCAACCTGACAGGGAGATTGACAGACAGATACACTGTTTAAACTATAGGCATGTCCAATTCTAATATCAATTAATTTTTGTACCGTATTTTGTCACTCACTTCAAAATGTATGAAAAACAGACACATTTTAATAATCACAGAACTGTATGTCATTGTCCACAGTGTCCACGTTTACTACATCTTAATCTTCTGCCCAGTTTTCAATCATTCATTCTTCACCCAACAAAGATTTATTAACTTCCACTATGTGACATGCCAAGCTCGGTGCTGAAACTCAAGAATACAGGTAGTTCATTCCAGCAAATGCAAGATACATTTTATGAGAGAAGTCTTAACAGGTGATTTAAGAGCACAAATCAAAGAGGTAAAAATCAAAGTCAGTGGTTGTAGAGGAAGTGGTGGCATTTTGAATAAGCATCGAAAGATGAAGTACACACACCAAAAAAAAATGAGGAAAGGGAGATATAGTATATGACATGGATACCCAGTTGCCACTGTTCCCTTTTCTCCCCTCTGTGGAAGCACCGTAATTTCTTCCTGCCTCAGACTCTTCTCACTATCTCTTAGATGTGAGAGAGATCTTAGAATGATGTCTCCCCTCCATACCTAGTTCACTTTTCCTAGTTACTTATGGCTTAGAACATACTTTATTTCTACAGGGAAAGTACACACAGTACTTTATCAAGGACTCCTGTTGTAGGTACGCTATCATTCTTCTTTACATCCCTTACTTATTACATTTCTAATTATTTGACTTATTTATCTATAATCTTCCTCACTAAATTGCAAACTCCTTGAAGAAACAGACTGATTGTTTTGTTCCATGCTGTACCCCCATCTCCCAGCTAAATTCACTGGATCATACTAGGCTCTCATTTAAATGTTGCTTAATGAGAAAAAGAATGTTTGGTTACTTAATAAATGAATAAATGAATTACTGACAGACACAAAGAATATGTAAGGAGAGTAACATCTGAGGACTTCAAAGAAGATGTATTTCAGAGTATGAAGATCTGAGTAATATCTTGAAAGCTAAGTTTATTAATTAAATTCAGTAATTCAAACTTTAATTAGATATGTGTCATTGTAGTTGGGTTTTAGAATGATCCCTTTAGCAGAAATGTGGAGAAGAAAGGTAAGAAAAACTAGACAAAATAGTTCAATTATATGGATCTGAAATAATAAAGTGCTGGGGCAATGGAAAGCAGGGGATGAGTGATTTTGAAAAATAGACTCTAAGAGAAAGAAGAGTATGGAAGCGAAATTGTTTTGGGCCTGTGCAGTGAAGTAGAGATTGGTTACAGTTACAAAAGAAGAAATATAAGACCACGAGTATATTGGGCAAGAAAGATGATAAATTCAGCTTTTCACACTCTGAGTACAAAGGACTAAGGATCAACTTGCAAGAATGTCAATGCTAAGACTAAAGTTTTTAAAGTATGTGGATGCAGTGGGTGGGTAAAGCCAGACTTCATCATTCTGCCTTCTATGCATGTAACAAAAGACGCATGAACCCAATAAATGTATATATATAAGTAAAAAAAAAATTAGAATATGAATAATAAATAAAATAAAATATTTTACAAGAAATAAACAAATAAACCCAGGGATTGACGTAATACAGGGAAAAGGTAAAGAGAGGGAAGAGTGCAAATATATATATATATACACACACACACACACACATATATATATATATATATATATATACTTTTAAGTTCTGGGATACATGTGCAGAATGTGCAGGTTTGTTACACAGGTATATGTGTGCCATGGTGGTTTGCTGTACCTATCAACTCATCATCTATATTAGGTATTTCTCCTAATGTTATCCCTCCCCTAGGCCCCCCACCCCCCAACAAGCCCCAGTGTGTGACATTCCCCTCCCTGTGTCCATGTGTCCTCGTTGTTCAACTCCCACTTATGACTGAGAACATGTGATGTTTGGTTTTCTGTTCATGCGTTAGTTTGCTGAGAATGATGGTTTCCAGCTTCATCTCAGTACCTGCAAAGGACATGAACTCATCCTTTTTTATGGCTGTATAGTATTGCATGGTGTGTATGTGCCACATTTTCTTTATCCAGTATATTATTGATGGGCATTCCAAGTCTTTGCTATTGTGAACAGTGCTGCAATAAACATACATGTGCATGTGTCTTTATAGTAGAATGATTTATATTCTTTTGGGTAAGCTAGAGAGGATGTGGAGAAATAGGAATGCTTTTACACTGTTAGTGGGAGTGTAAATTAGTTCAGCCATTGTGGAATACAGTGTGGTGATTCCTCAAGGATCTAGAACCAGAAATACCATTTGACCCAGCAATCCCATTACTGGGTACATCGTATTTTAAGAATTGAGTTCAGTAGTTGTAATTCGTTAAAGTAAGAGGAAGAGCAATATAGAGATTAAAAGGATATTGAGAATGTATATCAAAAAAAGGAAGAAAACAATTGTAATAAGAAAAGTCAAAAGTGTTAAATATCAACAATAATACAAATAGTAATGTCAAGCACCAGCATCCTTCAAACAATACTAGAGTCTTTGTCACTTCGCCTGAGTTTCTTCTTCTACTGTTTATTTATTTACTCATTCATGTAATATACATTTATTAGTAGCCTACTATGCACAAAGTATTTTTGGTGGTCAATGAGAATAAACCATTTAAAAGGCAATAGTTCCATCCTTATGGAACTTACATTCTGGTCAGTCATTGGCCTCACTGTGGAAAACATGCCAATAGAACAAATGTTAATCTCTCACAGCAATTAATTTGTCTCCTTTTCTTACCCATGATATGTGATGATAGTAGATAGTTCTTAAAAGTAAATGTCCACCACTATTATTCAAAATTATCTCTCAGGCTGGGACTGTGGTCTGAAATGATAGCTGAGGCCATCCTTCTTCTGCCACTTTTCAAACCAATCACTCTCAAGATGATTATTCAGACTAAAACCATTTGCTTAATTTAGTGATGAAAATACCGAAGTAGCTAGGACCAAGTACTGAAACTTGATGGCCTCTTGCCATCAACAAATACCCTATGAGCATTATTGTTCAACCCCTTGATTTTAGCTAATTACGCAATTATTCAACACATTTGATAGCCATGTCCACAATGATGTCTGATCTGTCATACTCCTATATGAGTGAAAAGAGCTTTAAAAGCTGTTCCAAAATATGCTAGACAAACAGATACCAAAAAAATGACCACTTAGAAGATGCAATGCTGTAGATAAAATTATTTTTTATGTTTCTAAATTGTTAGGGTTTTCTAACAAAATGTTACTGAAACTTGGGACCTGTGCCAAAAAAAAAATAAGCCTGGAACTTATGACTAGATAGTGAGCACTACAGAGAGATTTGCCTCCTGGGGGAATATGTTTACATTTCAAGGAAGATAAGTCCTGGGACCATAAAGACAATTCTTGGATTGTAAAGTTAAAGACACTAGTCATTTTCTCCTACTGAAGAAGTTTATTCACTTTTCTGAGCAAAGAACCAAGATCCTTGTCATTTGTCTCCACGTATCTCTCTCTCAAAAAAATACGGGTGAGGAGGGGACACAGCTGCCTCTCTTTTCTACCCACTTTTATTTTGCTGGCTCCTCACCTTGAACAGACCTCACAGTGTGGGGAATCACATCTGGTTCTCAACATACTAATGTCGGGCAGGCAAGCTCCAAAGTGGGGCTTAACCCATAAGGGTTCCTGGCTTTACCCAGTAAAGAATTCAAGGACAAGCTGGAGGTAGAAGAAAACAGCTTTGTTGAAGAGAGAGTGTTACAGCTCTGGCAGGGTTACAGCTCTGTGATTGCTCCAGCAGAGCAGGGCTACCCCATAGGCAGAGAGTAGCAGCTCAGGGCAGTTTTGCAGTCATATTTATACCCACTTTTAATTACATGCAGATTAATGGGTGGCTTATGCAGAAATTTCTAAGGAAGGGGTAGTAACTTTTGGGTTGTCAGGTGATTGCCATGAAAAGGGGTCATAACTCCTAGGTGTTGCCATGGCAATGGTAAGCTGTCATGACACACTGGTGGGCACTTCTTATCGAAAGTTGCTTCTGCTCTGGCCCTGTTTCAGCTAGTCCTCAACTTCTTTCAGTGTCTGAGCCCCACCTCCAGAGTCGAGTCGAGTCCCTCCTCCTACGTCAGTACTACCCCTCCAGAATAAGAATTTGGGCAAAGGGGAGTGAGTTGGTGCAGTTATAATGTGCTCTAAGTAAATAGTAACTTGCTCTGCTCTAGAAACCTCATGTTGACATCAGGGATAATGTTAAATATAGACATTAAAACTTAACAGGACAAAGTAACATAACTGCTTTTGGAAAGTGATGTTAAAACACATTAAATTTAGTGCTCTTTCAAACATCACATATTGAGGCAGAACTCATCAACCCTTTAAGAGGAAATAGATCAGTTTCCTCAAGCATAGACAATTTAAAAAAAAAAAAAAAGACTAGAAATGAATTGCAGATTAGAAACTATCATTTTGAAAATATAATAAAGTACATCTCCTTATACTAATTTTAACTATGTTCTAATTCTTCCACCTGCTGCTTTATTTGGATGAAATTTCCTACTCAGTATTTGGCTTAAACTTTCAAGTAGGGAGAAAGAATGTCTAAAAGGAGAATCTGTGAGTGCCCAGATTCATACAGAAAATTAAGATTTAATCTTAAGAATAAGTAGACTTTATTCAGGTCTCCATAATCCTGTTTCTTCCTCCTAATCTAAGAAAAGTTAGATAACAAATGAAACAATTTTATTTTCTTATTTCATTTCATGTAATTTGCTATGTGTTTATAAACTATAAAGGTCAAATTGTGATTTATGAAAACAGGACTAAATTGACAATTTTAAAATAAGATAGCTATGGTAGTTTTATGCCACTCTCTTGAAAAATCTACAATTTCTCACTTTGTGAAAGAATGTAAGATGTATCTTTCATCAAGATGCAGAGAGCTACATAACACAAAATTCTTGCCTTCTCTCAGTGACTTCTGAATTCTTAAGGGAGAGATATCTAAGCATCTTCACTCTATACAACTCCTCTGGTTCCATAGAACTTAACCAGTACAGAAGCATAAAATGTCTCCAAAATATCACCTGCAAATAAAGCTGCAGACTCCATTCAAGAGGACATTTATTTTTATCACAAACTTGAGCATTAAAAGAAGCAATTTTTGCAGTTTCCACAACATAGTGATTTTCCCCTAAAACTAGCCTTGGGAAAAGTAAAAGCTTTACTAGAATTAAAGTAGATATAGGGACTATTTTTAAGGCCAGACTCAGAGTACAACTATCCTAAAGATCAATCAAGAATATTTTCATGAATTCTTAAGTAACATGCACTCTTCTCTCTCTCTCTCTCTCTCTCTCTCTTTCTGTCTGTCTCTGTCTCTCTCTTTCTCTCTCATGTGTGCATGTGTGTGTAGAAGATAAAAAATAAAAAAAAAAAAAAGCAGTCTTGTGGCTGACTGCCAGAGAAACTCTGCTCATAGTTTAATTTTACAAGGCCAGGTCTGGATTTCTTTGAGAGACTGATCTAAACTTGCCAGTCACTCCTAAGATTTATATATGACCAACGGCTATCTGTCCATCCATGACAAACAATGATGGGTATTCCTTACTAGGCTGTATATGCTGATGATTCTCATAATAAACACTTTGCCTTAACAAAAATAAACTACTTAATTTTTTGTGATAATTCCAATAGGCAGAATGAACTATGATTGAGCCTGTCTGGTAAAACAGATAGCAGGAAAGAATTTACTGTAGCCAATTTGGTGCTTTGCATCACAACATATTTGTCCATGTTACCCATGGAACAAGAAAACAAGTCAATAAAAATAAATCTAGTTCAGGTACAGCATCATATTACTAATTTATAATAATATAACCACTGAGAGAAATGGATATTTGTGACTTTGTATTATAGCACCTTTGCCAAGAGCTCATTAAACATGAAATACAGAGTTGTATAAATTAGAAGACATAGAAAAGGAGAAACATCAGAAGATAGCAAATGCAAATTTTCAGTCAATCTGATCCCTGCAAGGCAAGTTGACATTTTGTTGGGTGTGATTTGCTAGATTAAGTTCAAGGATGTTCTATGTTTACCTCCAGGGCCATGCCTGACACTGATGTATTTTCAGGACAGAAGGAAGGTCAGATAACAAAGTCTGTGTCTCTGGGTAGTCTTTAGGGCCACAGTGAGGGCTTGTGCTGGACATTTGCATTGACAGCTCTGCCTGGACTAGCTACTGAAACTCCATGGATTAATTTTCATGGAGTTCCAGTCTCAGCCTACAGCAATCAAGTGAGATTTTTTAAAAAGAGATGTTAGCTTGATTTTCATTATTTTGTGAATAGGCCTCAAATTTTAATAAACTACAACTGAACTTAGCAGAACAATAGCCATCCTTTACTACCTGTCTCAGGATAAACCAAGAGAATACGAATTTCATTTAATCTTCAAGAATAGTTCATACAGGCCTGCTGCAAGCCAATTAACTTGAAAGTGATGCAACCTAATGTAGTGCCAGCCTTACATCCTTTTTACAAATGTATCTTATAAAAATAGTTCACACACGTGGACAAAGAAATACAGACAAGAATGAGAAGTACAACATTTATTTCAAAATAAACAAATATAAGTATGTGTATATATGTGTGTGTGTGTGTGTGTGTGCACGCACGTGTTTGTGTGTGAGAAAGAGAGAGACAAAGGATATTATATCTGTGATATATTGTTAAGAAAAAATAAAAATGCCCCTTACTATATGACACTATTTGTGAAATATCAAGGACACACACACACACACACACAGACACACACACACACAGATGGGGGAGCCTGGAAGAATAGATATGAAATTGGTAACAACCTCTAGAGAGATGATACATGCTTTAATTCATACAATATTTTAATTAATGTATTGGGAGGTATATAATATTTAACTGTACTGCTCAAGTTCTAGTTGTCAAATTGGATGTTTATGTGAGTATACGATACTTATTTTATTAAATATATTATGATTTATGTATTAACTAATTTAAAAAATATTTAAAATCCAAGTTCCTGTAGGACTCAGAGCAGCATTATACTAGGCAAAGAAAAAAATACTGTGTTTGGGCCGGGCGCGGTGGCTCAAGCCTGTAATCCCAGCACTTTGGGAGGCCGAGACGGGCGGATCACGAGGTCAGGAGATCGAGACCATCCTGGCTAACCCGGTGAAACCCCGTCTCTACTAAAAAATACAAAAAAACTAGCCGGGCGAGGTGGCGGGCGCCTGTAGTCCCAGCTACTCGGGAGGCTGAGGCAGGAGAATGGCGTGAACCCGGGAGGCGGAGCTTGCAGTGAGCTGAGATCCGGCCACTGCACTCCAGCCTGGGCGACAGAGCGAGACTCCGTCTCAAAAAAAAAAAAAAAGAAAAAAGAAAAAAATACTGTGTTTTAATACAGCCAATTTTAAATAGAGAACTACAAATATCTATTTAACTGACTGAGTTACAAACTGTAGAAGCCTCTGACTTCTCAAACTGCTGTGCTGTAGTAGGAAAACTTGAAGATATCTTTTTACTCTAGAATCAGCAATACCAAGTGCTTAACCTAAAATCTTCACAAAATAGGAAATATATTATAATGTGGACAATAAATAGAAACAATGAAATAATTCTGGATTAACCTTGCCCCTCTGTCATATGGTAACACACTAACAAAAATTTAAAACGTACACACCAAATACATTTTTTCCACTGTACTGACAATTAAGAATGTAGGGAGTGCAGTCAGTGAAGTCAAGTATCAACCTAAAATCCATAGGTTCATATTTACACATTAGTACCCTCAAAGGATTTAATCTTTGTTTTTCTTCTTTCTTTTTTCTTTCTAGTAACCAGAAGAAATAAAAGCGTGTGCTTTGGAAAGAAAAGTTATAAGAGGGGATTTGCCTAATATAAGATTATCTCCCACTCAACAAATCAAATATGTATTTTGATGAAACACTGCTAAAAGAGTCTTTTTTGAAGAGAGAATAGAAGTACATTGATTTTCATTCCTAATGCCTGATTTTACAAGACTATTAAATAATTTCATTCATTGGACATATTTGCTGTCTTACAAGGCTGAAATGATGTTGAGCTATTCATTTTGTTAAAATTTTATACTCCTACATAATGACCTGCATCATGCAATGTACTTTCATGGTTGCTTTCCTTTTAGTGCTAATCTCCATTAGCTATAAAGGATGTCATAGGACCCATTTTGCCAAGCATTGTTGACATAGCTATAGACCAATGCAAAATTCAAAGAATACAGTCATTGCTGTGTTGCATCTTATTAACTCTTACACTTAACACCACCCACATTTTGTTTCACATTGCAGCTCTTTCTCTGTGATGGACAAACTGCTACAGCATCAATTATCCCCAGACCAGTTCCTAAGCTATAGTCCTTTTAGGAGAAATTTTGAAGGAAGTCCTGAAGACTCGGTCGAGGCAAGAAAAGTTTAATTTACATGTTAAATGGTCATTTCCAAGAGACATGTATGTGTAACCAACAGAGAGTAAACAGAGTCTATAATACTGACTTGATTTAAGCATATAGGATGTCACATGAAGGAACTGTCTCTTCATTTCAGACGCTATGAAATAGTCGATGAAAGACACACAGTTCTCTTGTCAGGTATTATGATGTTAAATTCTTTTTTAACACTATTAAGAGAGAAGTTATTTTTTTCTTTTTTCCCCCTCTTCTAGCTATTAAAACCTGCCATTAGAAGCTATACAAACTAAGGCATAAAATCCAAACACTGTGTGTCCTGCATAAGAAAAGTGTTCTATTTCCCTGATGCCACTAGTGAAACAAATAAAGGCATGGGCCATTTTTAAGTAAATGAAAAAAAGAAACAATTACAGGATGTAATCTATTGTTAAGAATACATTTCAAAAGGAAAAAAGACAAAGGTAGAACAAACAGAAATAACTCAATCCATTTACATTTTGTCCTCTGGGACAAAAATGGACCCATTTGCAACCATGCAAAGCAGTCGTGTATTTGCTGATGGGAAAATGCATACAGATGCCAAATGGGTGCATTAACCCCCCTTGGCATAGTTAATGTAGACATGCCCTTAGGGATCCTTATAAGACCCATCTGTTCAGTCAAGCATTTGCTTAATTGTGTCAAATGCCTGGCAAATGCAGTGTCAGTTAATAGATAATAGATATGTAAATGTTGTTTGTGTTCTTCTACATATGCCCGGGGGCTTTAAAATAAACACATCACATTTTTAAAACTAATTTCCTGTTGGGGATAAAATGATAGTCTTGCTGGCAGCAGCAGTACTCCCCATAATAGCTTAAACTATTATAATATTTAATATTTTGTGACACATAATATCATCATTTAGGGATTTTGGCCACCCATTCATTTTCTTATAATCTTGCTTACCATGCTTGTTATTTACCTATGGCTTTATGAAGAGAAATAGCATATTCATGTCCTATCATACACATGTCTCACACACATGTACTAAGTAATATGATTCAGTGAGGAGAGCATAGCGTCTAGAGTTAGCTCATTCTGAACCCCCATCCCAGGATACTTTAAGGGGTAAGGGACCTCTGGAAATTTACTTGACCTTTTTGGGCAACAGTTCTCTCTTGGAAGATAACAAGTTTGGCAATTGGAAGATAACAAGTTTGGTGTCATAGACTTGGGGAGAATTTGAAATATGGAAGCACTAAATGCATAATAAACCTTCAATAAATACCCATTCCCTTTCACTCTTCACACACTCCATCACTCTGCAAGATCTCAGGTGACATGTTCCCAGAAATTAGACTTCCTCTTCCTTAAGCCATCGGTGACACCACCAACTGACAAGCTTTGAGAATTAAGCTCTTAATATCCCCTTTCCCCTTTATGTGCAAAACTATCATCAATGACACATTTGACAACTCTGAGGGAAATGGATGCCAAAATGTTTTAATCAATGTTAGATTGACAGTTCAGAAACAGAGTAGTAGTCCTCTCTAGGTTTTATGAAAGAAAATCCTTACAGCTTCTTTCCCCCTTTAAAATGTCCTTTAAGTATCTCTTTTTCTCATACTTTAGACATAGAAAGAAAATCTTAAGCCCATAAAGAGCATAAAACACTTAAGAGAGGCTTGACAATCACTCCAGGTGTTGTGAAATAATGAATCAATTTTGAGACTGACAGCTCATCTGCTAGAAATATTTTTTTTTCTGCCACTTTTTGTTTCCTTTCCACTGACCACATTATTTTTACTCTCCTTAGATGTGGAACACAAGCACTGTTTGGGAAGAGTACATTTTCATATACACCAATGTGTCATTTGAGGAAAAGAAAAGAAACTCCAATTTTGTCCCTTTTAGGGTTCAACAGTATGAGATTATAATATGTTAGGTTGAAATGGCACAACCTATGTTCAGCAGTTGAACTAGATACTCAGGACCCCTAGGCAGGTGCTCACCCTATGGCAAGAGAAACCTAGATATGGCCAGTGCTAGTTAGAGAGGGGCTGGTTCAGGAAAGAGTCTCTTGCTGATGCTGGGCATCTCTCTTGCTTTAAGCTACCTTGTTACTCCAGATCTGCTTCATAGACAATGGTTGTGTTTGTGAGGGCAAATAATTTTTATATGTAGATTCTAATTAGCATGGCTGGGTGAAAGGCAACGTTAGTAAGTTTAAGAAGGAAGTTTTTTTTTTCCTTCATTTTTTTTTCACCCTTGTGTCCTATGAGAAACCACTATTAAACCAGGAATGTCATCACTGCAGCTGTGGTCAGGGTTGACATAAAACAGGGTAGCTGTCTCTCTTCAACAGAAACCATCAGCTTCAGCACCTTGGCAGCACTAACATGGAGATTGGCAGCACTGAGTGGGGAGGGTTTCCAAGATGGCAGCCTGCCAGCCACATGTGACTCCAAGGCTCCACGCAGCCTGCACCATGCAGTAGCCCCTCAGGGAGCAAGGTGACCTTGATTCCTGGCAGAGTGGGGGGAGACTTGCCTAAATCTAACACCCAGCAGTCAGGCAGGACCAGCGGCTTGGTGTTAAAGAGAGATGATGCTGCTATCTAAAGGTGGAAAATCTGAGTTTACTGTTTGAATTAGAAAATGTCTCCTTCAGATTTGGAAGTAGCATGGGTAGCATACTCACTGATACCAGGTCCCTGGCTTCTAATAGTGACTGTGAATCTCAGTCTCTCAAAAGTGATTCATGTTACAATACTGAAGAAAAGTGACCAGCATTGACATTGTAAGCCCTTTGGAGAGTAGGATTGTCCCGAGAAGACTTGCCCTAAAAAGATCTGTTTGTAGTTCTAAAATTGAGTTTGGGGGTCACATTAATTTTATTATTCTAAAAGACTATTGAACGAGGATTAAATCTCACTTCCAGCTACACATAATTATGGAGAGTAGCTTGCATGAGTTACCTGGTATTTAATAACAAACCACATTAAAAGGTCATGATGGAAATCTGGGTAGCTCTTATATTGGTGTCACTTGGGATTAGCCCTGTTACCTACCTGGAATTATATCCAGTGTTATTTCCGGGCATGTGAGGGCATTTTGAAAACACTCTTATGGTTTTTAGAATGCTTTTGTTCTAGATAAGAGTGTTTACTTGACACCATTTCACATTTTTCAGAAGTCTTAACAAAAGGTATGATAGATACACCTTTATTTCAATTGTAGCACTAGGTCTCACTTTAATCAAGTTATACTGACTGAGGAAACTAAGGATAAGAGATGATTTATTTTTCCAACCAAAAGAAAAATTGGTCCTCATTATTTCCTCAAAGCTCTGTTTGAAAACAGTACAATTCTATTTTTAGATTATCTCTTTCTTCCCATATCTGACCAGATGACACTAAAAGAAGCCAACTGGCATTTTCAACACTCTCCCTGAAATCTTCCTTAGACAGATCCAACAGTTCTTACTAGCTTCTATCTTCCAAGTTGCCACAGGCAATATTTTGCCAATTTTTCTGCCAACATTTGCCAAATTTTCTGCTGGAGAAAAGATTTCCATTTCTCGAGCCTCTGACGGCTTTTCTCAGGGCTTTATTAGTCTCCAGTAGAAGCTTTTTTGACTCCCTTGTAGATTCTTCCTATCATAATTTTGCAAAAGCAATGTCATGTATTTTAAGCTTTTCAAAATTATTATTATTGCAATGCTCTACTTATGTTTATTCATTTCTATGTGCTGCATTAAAAAAACAAATCCCCAAACTCAGTGGCTTAAAACAACAATAATGTATTATTTCTCAAGATTTGAGAATGTGTTTCCTCTGTTGGTCTTGCCTGGAGACACTCATATGGCTGCAGTCGTCTGAAGGCCTTGACTGGGACTGGAGGTCACAGGTCTCCAGCCTCGGCTAAAATAATTGGAATGGCTGTGATAGTTGGACCTCATGCTCCGCGTGGACTTTCATCACAGGCATTGTCCAGTAAAGATGCTAGCTTTTGCCTCTTTCCATCATATACGATGACTTTTCGGTAAAGCATCTTGTGTTAGGGCTGTAACCACTATTTGTCAAAGGAGTCATTAGTCAGAAAAATAGCAGCATGACACAGAAGAGAGGAAGGACACACGTGACCAGCCAGGCACCTCTGCATTGGTCCCTTACTACATCTGACCACAAACTTCGGGGAACAGTAGGCCCTGCTTCACTTTCGCTTTCCAAGTGACGTGCACGTTTTCATCCAGCCAACTCAAACCTAGAACAATTCTGGGAAGAGAACTCTAGGAAACATAGATCCCAGATGAACCAGATTAAAAGAATTCAAACCACCACATTGCTCTCCTTCAAATACACTTAGATTTTCTGAGTCTCACTTCCTTCAACTAAGGTAATTGGAAGGTTAATAATGTAATAATCTGGGTTATAGCAGAAAATATATGAAATACTCAAAGGTAGAGGATTTCATAGAAGTACCAATTATCAAACTTGGACAGGTTTGGGGAATCAGAAAGGACTGTGACGAATCCAGAAAATAACAACAGTGGTACAGTATTTTCACTTCTGGGTCGAAAGGGGCAAAAAGAGGTAATGCTATTAGAGAAGACTAACAATAGCTTAAGATGATGGAAGAGGGGCGACCCGGAAGGAGTTTTTGACATAGAATGCAGCAGGTCTCCTAGAACTGCAGCCAGGTAAAGAGTAAGAAAAAAGAAAAAATCCTGCTATCCAATCTTCTGTCCCCCATTGCCATGAGGGGAGCTTGGATGATGCAGTCCCTAGAGGTTAGATGCTTTCCTGGAGAACACCAGAGGAATAAAAAAAGGGGCAGGAAATGGAATTAGGTAAGAAAATGTGGGGGAAATCATCACAAACCATCCTTTTTCTCTATTCAGTGGATCTGTGGCATTCCTAGAACCTTGGTCTTATGGGACCATATATAGAATTAGAGGTGGAGTTAAATAAAGCCTTAGTACCAAATACATTGGGAGGTCCAATTAGAGACGCCTGCATAAAACTAACGTGATCTTAAGGTTCTGTCAGATAATGCTTGAAAACTGTAAGACAATTCTCTATGTCTTCTGTGAAGGGAGAGCACAGGAATACCCTCTTTTTTCTCAGCCCAGACTTGAAGAGCAAAAATCAGAAATAAAAGTCTCCTTGGGAACTCCTAAGAAGAAATTCGTATTTCAGGGATCATGAATAGAATTCATCTTACTCACTGTAAAATGAATGACTTGTAAAATATTGAGGCAAATATTTTTTAAATTGGTCTTGCATTAATGTTTCCCCCTGGAAGCCTATCAGAAGTAATCCATATCCTTCCTGGACAAATTCACCTTAAACTCAGGACTCAAAATATTCTCAAAAACTAAGGTCCAAGAAGCATGAATCCACAATCTCACATTAATTTCAAAAGTAGTAGAGAAGAGGCTGCCATGAGCAAGATTTCACATGGACGAGAGCAAGAAGTGGTCTATGGAAATAAAACTGCAGACTGAAGATATTGACATTACCAGAGGTGGGCTTGAAAATAAGTATAATACACTTATTAGATTTAAAAATGACACAATAAACTGAAGTGTTACAAAGAAACAGCTTCTATGTAAATTAATCCGACTGATACAAAAAATTATATAAGGAAAAACTTAAAATTAAAAATACAAATTAAAATAATTGTTTAATCCTAAGGTTAGGGCATAACTTAGGAGACAGTTGGTGAGCTGGAAGACTGATGCAGCAAAAAAACATAGGGGACTATACAAAAGGACAAGACTCTTCAAGGGTAGGTTGGAAAGGCCTAATACAGGCTAATTACATTTTAAGAGTAAATAGCAGAGAGTATGGGGAAGAGGTCAAAACGAAATATATCATGACTGAAAATTTTCAAAAAATGATTTAAAATGCATTCCTAGATTCAGAAAGCTCAAAAAGTTTCACACCTGGAGACACGATAGTAAAATGGTCAAAAACCAAAGGAAGAACTTAGATGCAGCCATAAAGAATAGATTACTCCAAAGAAAAAGAATAACAAATAGACAAACAATGAACATTTGGAAATTGAAAACTAATGAAATATTATCTTCAATGAACTAAGAGAATAGAATATACTATCAACCTAGAAGTCAACACTAAGAAAAGTTGTCTTTCAAAAATAATAACGAAATAAGAATATTTTTAGAAGAGTCTTCAAGAACTTGCTACCAACAGATCCACACCAAAGGAACTCCTTAAAAAGGATGTATTTAATAAAGAAAGAAAATTACCCCAGGTGAAAAGTCTGTAATAAAAGACAAAATGATCAAGAAAGTAAATGATAAATATGAATATTTAAAATACTAAATGAGGCTGGTGTGGTAACTCAAGCCTGTAATCCCAGCACTTTGGGAGGCCGAGATGGGCGGATCACTGGGTCAGGAGATCGAGACCATCCTGGCTAACACGGTGAAACCCCGTCTCTACTAAAACATACAAAAAACTAGCCGGGTGATGTGGCCAGCGCCTGTAGTCCCAGCTACTAGGGAGGCTGAGGCAGGAGAATGGCCTAAACCCGGGAGGCGGAGCTTGCAGTGAGCTGAGATCCAGCCACTGCACTCCAGCCTGGGCGACAGAGCGAGACTCCGTCTCAAAAAAAAAAAAAAAAAAATTAAACGAATAAGAGTAAAAATAATGTCTAATTTGGGGGATAAAAGAATGTTAAAGGAGAAGTACTACAAAATATCATATGATGAATGGAATTGGTGAATAAAATTATTCATAAGGGGGATAAAATATTGATTAAATTTATACAGTGCTAAGTAAAATAGACACATTTAAATCATTTGAATAACATTTATAATACTAGAAACCAAGTCTATATTTTCAACTAGTGGTAGTAGTAAAAAAATAATAATAATAACATGAAAGAGAAACTCAATCAACCCAAAAGAAGAAGAGAGGAAAAAGTATGAAGGAAAGAATAACAAAGGACAGAAAGGGGAGAGGAGGAGAAGGCGGGTGAGAGAGAGGTCAAACAGATAGTAGCAAATAGCTTAAAAGAAATAGGCCCAAATATGTCAGTAATTACAAAGAGAATAAATAGCTGAAATTCTTTAACTAAAACATTGAGTAGCAAAACAGGAGCAACATCTAAAATATAAGGTAATTATACTGGTAGATCAAGCAGAGAAAGAATCGCTAATTATATAGTAATTTTTAACAGCATATACATTCAGTAAATAAAATGAAACATAGATTATTCTAATAATTAAGACAATATTAATTTTAAAAATTTAAAGTAAATCGTAAATCTTTAAACTCTGAAAATGGCTACACAGATCAGTGGGGCTATGGAGGACTCACTTTTTTCCTTCAAGTTTGTATTTGCCAAACTCTTTCATAGATACGTTTATAATTAGAAAACAACAAAATAAAGTCATTTCACTTTGGTAATAACTCAAAATGGTTGTTCAGAGAATCATAGTTTCCTTTCCTCTGCTTATGGGAGTTTAAACTATTGATTAGGATACGGTATTCTGGATGTTCAGAATAACTATGTTTTTAATATTTGAAAAGAACATGATAGGAAAGAAGTAAAATGGTGTTAAGCACTAAGCATTCACCATTGTTTTGGCAAAATATTTCAAAATAACCAAGTGTGCTGTAAACATTTTGATGAAAGCTAAAAGACTAGGTAAGTGAAAGGAATAAAAAGCAAAAAGAAACATAAAAACATGTATAATTTATTGATCCATTACTACGTGCCGGAAGTTTCATTATATTAATTCCATTTGACAATACTCTGAAGTCTATACCATCATTATTCCCATATTGTGGAAGAGGAAACTTCTGACACAAAGATATGTAGTTCCCTGTAATATAGATGGTGATTAAGCCAGGATGTGTAATGTGAGGAAAAAATCTCCACCTGCTTTGGGTTCCATCATAACTGTAAGATACCATCTTCCTTTTGCAGTGATGAGTATAATATTATTAGACTAAAAGGGATTATAGATTCTTCTAATAAACTATTATGACAGTGACATATATAACATATTATGACCGTGAACTATTGATATGGTTTGGTGGTGTCCCCACCCACATCTCATCTTGAATTCTCACATGCCATGGGAGGGATCTGGTGGGAGGTAATTGAATCATGGGGACAGGTCTTTCCTGTGCTGTTCTCCTGATAATGAATAAGTCTCACGAGATCCAATGGTTTTAAAAAGGAGAGTCTCCATGCAGGAGCTCTCTCTTTTCTTGCTGCCATCCACATAAGATGTGACCTGCTTCTCCTTTCCTTCTGCCATGATTGTGAGGCCTCCTCAGCCATGTGGAACGGTAAATCCAATAAACCTCTTTCTTTTGTAAATTGCCCAGTCTCGGGTATGTCTTTATCTGCCTCATGAAAATGAACTAATACACCTGTATAACACTGAAATATACTTTGGAAAGCATTGTTAAACTTCCTTTAGATTTTTTTTTTCAAATTGTAAGGTGCTTCTCACCTTCTCATCTCAAGGTGCTATCTTCTCTCATTCTAATCCTGGCTATGTAAAATATCGTCCACTTACCTTTGACTTCTTTCATTTCTTGTTGATAAACTGACAGTAGTTAATTAAAGCATAAAAGGTTTTGGAGGTTATTTGGTAGAAATATGAGAAATAGTATTTTGACAAAGCATATTAAAATATCTCTACCACACACAAGTCCACAAATCCCAATTAGTGAGGCTCAATCTAAAATTATAGGTTGCAACTATTCTAACTCTAAAGTTATACTTCTATATTTAGACCCATGCTTTCCACTCCAGGGAAATCATGATTTAAATCCCAATTCCATTTTCTCATTTGTTTACTGAGAATAATAGCACCTGAATGTTACTTCCCAAGCAACATGTGACAAACTGATAATACAGAGCCAAGAAATAAAAATAAAAAGAGTGCAGAGCCAAATAAATAGAAAAGAGAGAGATTTTACATTGAAGTCAGCAAGTTACTGAGAGTGATGGAAATATGAATAATTTAATCTACAAAATCTTTCTATTCACTCAAATCATTTGGTTGTAAAGAGAGAAGTCACGCAGTTACTTTCCTTCAATTTTTAATCCTTTCCTTAGTAACTACAGGGGATATTTTCTGTTGCCCAAACAAAGACACATAAGTTATGATTATCATCAGACTTTCTGGTTCAGTATTTATTAGAGGAAAATCCAAGACCCAGGAACAAGTTAAGACGTGTGGTTTCTCATTATGCAACAAGGTTCTGAAAGAACATAGGGGAATTTAGCAGGGCTTGTTGGATATCACATTCATAGAGAGGAACTCTGGCCCTTGAACATGGAAATGTTTTTCTTACATTTTATGATTGGGGAAATAGCAACTTCAGTCCTAGTGAGAACATGGGTCTGCATCTAACAACAGCATGACTTGGCAAATCACTGACCTTCTCCCTTGTTTCACTATATTATCACTTATCTTCTGTGAGAGCATTAAGCCCTTCTTCCGTAAGTCAGTTTCTCTAGAAGCAGAGCCTGAGACAAGGATTCTTGAGCAAATGATTTATGGAGTGATTGCTCTCAACTGAATCCAGTACAGGAGCAGGTAATAGGATTGAACTGAAGAATAAACTGGGCAAAGAAATGGGCTCAGCTGAAGTCTAGCCTGATCAAACAGGGCTTTCTGGAGTAAGATTGACACTAGAGAGTTGCCTCAACTTGAGGAAAGAGGGGTGACTATTTGTGTCCAGTATCTATTAAAAACTGGCTATCAGCTGTCTCTGAGGAAAGGCTATACTCCTCTGACATGTCTGGGTGAGTAATTTCCTTTAGTTAAGAACAATTCTCAGGAACAGAATATAACTATGACCTGTTAATAGCCAACATCCAAGCAGTAGAAGGTTGGAAGCACTGATGTGGTAAAAGAGATTTGAGTGAAGCAGCAATAATGTCTTTTATACTTTCCCAATGCCCAATAATGGGGTCCCAGGAGACAGCTTTTTAGAGGCCGCCCCATCACACCAAGTGTATTCGTATCCTAATCTGATACGTATGGTGCACACTTTTGGGCTTTCCTCATCTCCATCCTTCAGATGGTTCATATTTTTCCTAGTATTCTTTCTGCCTTACACACTAAATGGTTAGTTGATTTAAGTAGGATTGGGTACAATATCCTTTTCATCACATTTCTTTCCTGAAATAATAACGATTATAATAATAGTTTTATAGGAAAATCCTAGGTGGTAGATCCACTGATTAACTTGGTTTAATTGAGGTTATTTCCTTAATTAGAGAGTCGGGGATGATGCAGTTCACATGGCTTAAGGGATTTAGTGCCCCTTCTTCATGATTTCCATTTAACAGAACTGTGTAGCACCACAGAAGCATCAGGCCCTCTCAGCCATACCACACCACCACATGTAAACTTTTCCCACTCCCAAGGTAGACTGTTTTCTGGTCCCTTGATTTGTTACCAGTATTCCATGTTGGACACCAATAAAAATGCCTTGGCCAGTCAGGCATGGTGGCTCATGCCTGTAATTCCAGGACTTTAGGAGGCTGAGGCAGGCGGATCATGAGGTCAGGAGTTCAAGACCAGTCTGGTTAACATAGTGAAACCTCGTCTCTATTAAAAATACAAAAAATCAGTCGGGTGTGGTGGTGTGTGCCTGTAATCCCAGCTACTTGAGAGGCTGAGGCAGGAGAATTGCATGAACACAGGAGGTGGAGGTTGCAGTGAGCCAAGATTGCACCACTGCACTCCAGCTTGGGTGACAGTGTGAGATTCAGTCTCAAAAAAAAAAAAATGCCTTAGCCATAGTAGCTATTTCAATAACAGAAAGACAACGGTCATATAGAACACATTTTGTTTGCTGAACAGCATTTATTGGAAAAAAATCAATAGAAACTGAAAAAATAGCAAGTGTGTCTGCACACCATCACCCACCTCAATATGGCCCAGTAAACTAGTATTTAGTAGGACTGGGCATAGATTCCAGGCAAGGAACCTGGACACTGATAGTGGAGATTTTTTAGTTATATGATTGGAGAAGAGCCTGTTCCTTCTTCTAGCTTTATTGGTAGGCTGGGGTTCAAGCCAGGAGACGGCAGCTATCCAACATCACAGAAACTTGTTATCTGACCCAATTCTACCATTTTAGTAATCAAAGTTGGGAGCACTAGCTGGAGTATAATTTGTAGGTTGTAGATTTTATGATAAATGGAAAGGTGACCTAATTTCCTACCTCATTTTACTATCATTTAGAGTATTTTGGTAAAGTCAGTTTTGATACCATGTTAGAGGAGGCCTAAAGTAACAGGAAATCAGTACTGAACAAGTCTTACTTTCATTTTTATACAGGAAAATTGAGTTATTTTTAAAAATGTAATCTCTTGCTCCCTAAGAAGAAACTTAGAATTATAAAATATAGCTGGAAGGACTTTATAGCAACCATCCAGTACAATATCCACATAGCAAAATTAAAATATAATTATAAGTGGTGATAAAGATACAGATTTTATCAGATTCTAAAGGACTGTGTGTCAGTTCAAGTCCTCTGAGAAGCAGATGTCAAGATAGGTGATATGGTTTGGCTCTGTGTCCCTATCCAAATCTCATCTCAAATTATAACCCCACATATCAGGGGAGGGGCCTGGTAGGAGGTGATTGCATCATGGGGACAGATTTTCCTTTCACTGTTCTCATGATACTGAGTGAGTTCTAACGAGATCTGATCATTTCTGCATTCTCTCGCTCTCTCTCTGTTTCTCTCTCTCTCTCCTGTTTCTTCATGGTAAGATATGCCTGCTTCCCCTTCACCATGATTGTAAATTTCCTGAGGCCTCCTAATCATGCTTCCTGTTAAGCCTACAGAACTGTTTGTAAATTAAACCTCATTTCTTTATAAATTACCCAGTCTCAGGTATGTCTTTATAGCAGTGTGAGAATGAACAAGTACAGAAAATTAGTACCAGAAAAGTGGGGCACAGTTATAAAGATACCTGAAAATGTGAAATTGAGTTTGGAACTGGGTAACAGGCAGAGGTTGGAACAATTTTGAGGGCTCAGAAGACAGAAAGATGTGGGAAAGTCTGGAACTTCCTAGGGACTTGTTGAATTGTTGTGACCAAAATGCTAACAGTGATGGTGAATTCCAGGATGAGGTGGTCTCAGCTGAAGATGAAGAACTTATTGGGAACTGGAGTAAAGGTCACTCCTGCTAAGCTTTAGCAAATAGACTGGTGGCATTTCTGCCCTTGACCTAGAGATCTGTGGAACTTTGAATTTGAGAGAGATGACTTAAGGTGTCTGGTGGAAGACATTTCTAAGCAGCAAAGTGTTCAAGAGATAACCTGGCTGTTTCTAAAAGTGTATGCTCACATGCGTGAACAAAGAGATTATCTGAAATTGGAACTTACATTTAAAAGGGAAGCAGATAATAAAAGTTTGGAAAATTTGCAACCTGGCCATGTGGTAGAAAAGAAAACCCCATTTTTGGTGAAAAATTAAGCCTGCCGCAGAAATTAGCATAAGTAAAGAAGAGCTGAACGTTAATCTACGACAAAGGGGAAAATGTCTCTAGGGCATTTCAGAGACCTTCACAGTAGTCCCTCCCATCACAGGCCTGGAGCCCTAGTAGGGAAAAATGGTTTCATGTGCTAGGCCCAGGGACTTTCTGCTCTATGCAGCCTTGGGACATGAGGCCCTGTGTCCCAGCCTCTCCAGCTCATGCTGTGGCTAATAGAGGCCAAGGTACAGATCAGACCATGTTTCAGAGGGTCCAAGCCCCAAACCTTGGCAGCTCCCATGTGGTGTTGAGCCTGCAGGTGCACAGAAGGCAAGAGTTGAAGCTTGGGAGCCCCTGTGTAGATTTCAGGGGATATATGAAAACACCTGAATGTCCAGGCAGATTTCTGTGGCAGGGGCAAAGCTCTCATGGAGAACCTCTGCTAGAGCAGTGCAAAGGGGAAATGTGGGGTTGGAGTCCCCACATAGAGTCCCCACTGGGGCACTGCCTAGTGGACCTGTGAGAATAGGGCCACCATCCTCCAGATTTCAGAATTATAGATCCACTGAAAGCTTGCACCATGTGCCTGGAAAAGCTGTGGACGCTCAATGCCAGCCCATAAAAGCAGCTGCAGGGGCTGTACTTGTACCTTGCAGACCCATAGGGGTGGGGCTGCCCAAGGCCATGGGAGCCCACCTCTTGCATTAGCATGCCTTGGACATGAGACATGGAGCACAGGAGATTATTTTGAAGCTTTAAGTTTTAATGACTGTCCTGCTGATTTTCAGACTTGCATGGGGCCCGTAGCCCTTTGGTTTTGGCCAATTTCTCCCTTTGGCAACAGGAGCATTTACCCAATGCCAGTACCCCCATTGTATCTTAGAAGTCATTAACTAGTTTTTGATTTTACAGGCTCATAGGCAGAAGGGACTTGCCTTATCTCAGATGAGACATTGGACTTGGACTTTTAAGTTAATGCTGGAATGAGTTAAGACTTTGGGGGACTGTTGGGAAAGCACGGTTGGTTTTGAAATGTGAGAAGGACATGAGATTTCAAAGGAGCCAGGGGTGCATTGGTATGGTTTGGCTCTGTGTCTCCAACTAAATCTCAGCTCAAATTGTAATCCCCATGTCTCAGGAGAGGGACGTAGTGGGAGGTGATTGAATCATGGGTATGCTTTCCTCCTTGCTATTATGGTGAGAGTGAATGAACTTTTATGAGATCTGATTGTTTAAAAGTATGCGGTACTTCTGTTTTCTCTTTTTCTCTCTCTCTCTCCTGCTTCACCAAGGTAAGTCGTGTTTACTTCCCCTTTGCCTTCCACCATGATTGTACATTTTCTGAGGCCTCCTAGTCATGTTTCCTTTACAGACTGCAGAACTGTAAGTCAATTCATCGTTTTTTCTTCATAAATTACCCAGTCTCAGATATGTCTTTATAGCAGTGTGAGAATGAACTAATACAACGGGCTTAGAGGTACAAGAGTTTGTTTTTGGGAAAATGCCAGCCAAGGGTAAGGAGGAACAAGCAGGAATTGGCAGAGGAAATATCCAAGCCATCAGGCAGGTCTGACACTTGTAAAATAGTGGAGGTAAAGAAGGTTGGACAGAAGAATCTCATACTCTAGTGCGTTTGTAGTAATTTTCAGCAAGGATGGTGGGATGCACTCAAGCAACCATTGTCATTATAGGTAGTTTCAGAAAATAATTATATAGGATAACCAGTTCAATTTGAATTTGAAATCAACAAAAAATAATTTTTAGAAGATTCCCCAAATATTGTATGTATACTTGCACCCAAAAAATTACTTACTGTTGACCTATAGTAAAAATTAATTGGTATCCTGCATTTTATCTGGCAACCCTAATTACAGCTAATCCCTATCAGTTAGAAATGGACTAGCACTAATACCCTACCGTGCTTAGTCATTACATGAGAGCAACCAGAGTAAGTGGAGCCTTGATGCAAACATGTAATTGAAGAGGCAGCAGAAGGGACTGTCAGTCAGCTGTGCTCCTCACAGTAGGTTATCCTAAAGATTTGAGCAGCATATGTGACTGCCACAGACTTGCATTCAGCATGCAAAACACCGGCCCGTTCAACATGTATTTCATAAAGTTTGGGGACACCTAGTAGTCTAGTGCCTGACTCTTACCTAAAAAACCTGGAGAGCAAGGAAGGGGCTGACTCCCCACTAATAGATGAGCCAAGAAGGAACTGGTTGCTTTGAAGAATCTGCACTTCCAGAGTTTGTCCTAGCAAAGAATGTGTGGGCATTTTCCTTGGACTGAGGGTAGGCCAGAAAGAGTGGTATGCCAGTGCTTGGGAATATTCTTGTTGTCTTTGATATTATCCATCCAAGATGACAGCCTGATGCAGTGATCATACCTGGAATGGAGACTAGTGATATAACCAAATCAATAAGAACTGGTGGTCAACAACAAGCCAGAGATGCATCACTTGAACCAGGTGGAACAAGAGAAAGGTCTCAGGGATGAGGTGTCACCAAAAAGAAATAAAAGCCCTCTATGTCACTTTTGCCATGGCAACAAGCAGCTCCCAAATCTCAATGGTTTATAATAAGAAAATGTATGTATTGTTCTTGTTATATATGATGGGTATACAGTACTTTAACTTCAGCTTTGATCAGCTCTAAGATTTCAGAAGGTCTACTATCCACGTGTCTTTTCAGTCCAGAATCCAGAATGGACGAGAAGAAATCTTGAGGGTATGCTGTCCTCATAGCAGACAATAGACCCTTGAAGGGGGTGAGCTGTGGCACACATGCTCTGTTAAGCATCCACTGAGAACTTCCACATCTTCGCTTTCCAATATTCAAAGTAAAGTGTATGGCCAAGTCCAAAGCAATCGGGTGGAGGTGCCTCTTGGGTGGCAATAGGAAGTCTCATGCAAGGGTTACAGATGAATAGTAGTATTCCAAGGAAGAGAGATGTATTTTTGAGTTGTTATGGATTGAATTGTGTCCCCCACCTACAAGAAAAAAATCTACTGGAATTCTAACTCCTAGTACCTCAGAATGTGATCTCATTTGGAAACAGGGTCTTTACAGACATGATCAAATTTAAATGAGGCCACTGAGTGTTCTAATCCAGTACGACTGGTGTGCTTATAAAAAAGAGGAAGTTTAGACAGTCGCACACACTAGAATGCCAGGTGAAGGTGAAGGTCCTCACAGGCAGAGATTATAATGATATGTCTAAAAGCCAAGGAATGCCAATGATTGCCAAAAAACCCACCAGAAGCTTGGAGAGAAGCCTAGAAGAGATTCTCCCTCTCAGTTCCTGTGAAGAAACCAATTCTGCATTTTGATCTCTGACTTCTAACCTCTTGAACTATAAGAGAATAAATTCTTGTGGTTTAAGCTACCCAGTTTGTGGTACTTATAGCAGCCTTAGCAAACTAGTACAGGAATAAAATCATCTAAAACATCTGCCAAGTGCAGAGAGTGTCCAAGCCAGATCATCTATACTTCCCATGACAAAGTCTTTCTGCTCCTCTTCCACTTACGGCTTTGACACACCAACTCTTGAGGGGTCACTAACAACAGCATTTCTGATTTAAGCTGCATCTTGAGGAGGCCTCTAATTAATATTAGATTCAGAGTTTTTATTACATGTGACAACGGACAATTTTGTTACTCAATTAAGACTATGTTTTGTGACTTCAAGTAACCAAAAGTAACCTTCATAATGCCTAATAGGAGTCAGAAATGTCATGGGCTTTGCTGAAGTGTTTTATTCAGGACTAAGGAAAAAATTAGGCCCCAAAGCAGTTTTAAAGAGACAATGGAAAACCCAGGTAAAGTAGCTATAATTGTATTCAAGAGTTGTGCTTGTTTGAAGAAACACACACTCATTTTACAAATGAAGAAACTTGGACTTGGAGAATGTAAATGAGTTGCTTAAGGTCAAACAACTAATTAGTGGCAGAGCTGGGACTAGATCCAGATTCTTCCCTTTCCCTGTTTAATTTCCACTAAACTCTGCTGACTTATCTTGTAGATGGCAGAATTATTTTTAGACTATCAGAAGTGCTGTTTTTTTTGTTTTGTTTTGTTTTGTTTTCCAGTACAGCCACATTGAAACACAGTTAGGCAGTTCCTCAAAATGTTAAACATAGGATTACCATATGACCTAACAATTCCACTTTCTGGTTTATATTCAAGAAGAATGAAAACATATTTACACAAAAATGTATACACAAGTTTTTCACAGTGGCATTATTCATCATAGCCAAAAGGGTGGAAACAATCCAAATCTCCATCAACTCATGTAGAGCTCAAAAAAGTGTAGTATACCATACAATGAATATTATTCCACATTAAAAAGGAATAAAGTGCTGATACAAGCTACAGCATGATCCTTGAAAACATTATGCTGAGTGAAAACTCAGGTCACTGAAGACTATACATTATCTGATTCCATTTATATGAAATGTCCAAAATAAACAAATGTATAGATACAGAAAGTAGATCAGAGATTGCCTATAATGGTGGGAAGTGGGTAATGAGTAACTTCTAATAGGCATAGAGCTTCTTTGTGGGGAGATTCGAACCTTCTGAACTTACTTGTGATGGTTGTACAACCCTGTGAACATATCCTCAACCACTGACTTGTACAATTTAAATGGGTAATTTTATAGTGTGTGAAGTATATCTCAATAAAGATGTAAAACAAAAGGAATACATTTTACTTGAAGCAAAATCATTGTATATTTTATTTTTATTTTTTTAATAGAGATGAGATCTTGTTATGTTGCCCAAGCTGGTCGTGAACTCCTAGGCTCAAAGGATCCTCCTGCTTCAGCCTCCCTAAGTGTTGGGATTACAGGCATGAGCCACCATGCCCAACTTTAGCATATTATTTTAATTAAGCCAGAAGAAACACTGGAATTTTTTTTACTATTTAAATCTTCCCACAATTTTTCTCTTTTGTTCTGCAACTTGGCCAAGACCTTAGAACATGCTCAGCAAAAAGTGCCATCTAGTTCAAAGATTTGTCATATTACCAAAAAGGAAGCTTATCAGTTTATGTAGAAAAAAAATTGCATTTAGTTTTCTACAGCAAAGCTAGTATTTTCGCTGCTTGAACAAATTTTAGTGAACCTGAATTGTATCTTGCCCTCTTTACCAACTCAGCAACTCATGTATTCATGTCTTGTAACTTAGCCCTGAACAGCGTTACTCTCAGCAGACATCATTCATGAATTAAGACTTAAAATACGGTACTTTAACATTGGAAGATAATGACCTTTAGATACCCCAAAGAATGTGGAATGGTAATTCTCTCTCTATTCCTTATTCAAAGCACTGTAACAATCACATGAGGATGCTATATAATCTTAAGAAGTGTAACTTTCAAACTGTCATATATGCATTTATTCACCAGGTTATAAAGATTAACTCTTCTCTATAATTTAATGTATCTCCAACAGCAAAATTTTATGAGTATAAATCACAATATAAATGTTTTAGAAAATTGGCATCACAAAATTCAATGATTGGTAAAAACTGAACTTTTTAATGAGATCTTAACAACTTCAATTTATTTATTTTTTAGTGTCTCTATTACAAACACAATTAAGTATAAGGTCACCCTTAAGAAACCTTTAAATGATTTTGCAGGAAATCTTAGTAAAAAAGTACACAAAATGTACAGAAGGTAGTTGCAAAATAGACTTGGAAGGCTTTCTAAAATCAATAGAGAAAATGTAAATAATATTATTGACTAAAGATACCTCACATTGTTATTACAATTATATTTTTACTTTCAATCAGTTTGACCTCAATGTATCTTTAGGCAGCATTGATTACTTTTACCTTCATGAAATTCTTGCTTCTTCTCTTGATTCTGTAGTCTTACTCTACCTTTTATCTAAGGCCACATTTTTCTCTGAATTTTCTTTCATTTTTTTTCCTTCCATTTTTAAAATCTCTCCTAAAATCATGAAAATCAGAGCTTCCTAATAGTGGAATATTTAAGAGCGCTCCTTCTCACTCCCTCTACCCCCTTCTCTTATATATGATCTCTTGAGCTCTCTCTTTAAGCATGAAGTTCTAAGAGCCCAAAAAAAGGAACACAATAGATGAAGAAAGAGCAAAAGCACAATGAAAGTAAGAAAAAAATACAAATTTTTCAACATGGTAAAATATGATAGCAAAAATAATAGAATGGTATTAAAAATATTATTTCATCTTGATATCATTTGGGAAGGACATAGTAAGTGGAGGTATCATGGTTTGGGGAGTGCAACGTGAGCTTTACTTCTGATACACCTGGAGCTAAATTCTAACCCTGTCATGTGTTGAATATTTTACCTTGAAAAACTTATGTAACCTCTCCAAGCTTGTTTCCTTATATAAAATTTTGATAAATGTTTATTAGGGTTGTGTTTGTGTATGAGTGTGGTAGTGGTTTAAGACAATGGTGATATCATTTTGGTTCCCAAAATTTACAACTAGAATTCACAGCTGAAAACAAAAGGAATTAAGTAATGCATTCTATGTCTAGTGAACTATTAGCCTTGGGCACAGCTCCTACTCCACAGGACTTACTGAGATGTATCATTCAGGCAGAACCAACACAACACTCACCCCCAACACACACACACACACACACATATTGCCACACATTCACATGCTGTGATAATTTCCAGTATTAGAATTCCTGAGTCAGTGGATGTGGTCGTTCGAGTGCCTAGAGCTGTCAAAACATGAAAAATGTATAGAAAAAGTTATGGTGGAGCAGAAAGATAGAGAAGGCCGGGTGGGCATTGTGTATTCCCTCCAGGGACATGGTAAGAATACGTTCCCATGCAAGTCCAGTGCACACCATAGAAAGTGCCTGAGAATTAATCAGATCACCAGAGCATTCTCTAAAGAACCCACACATGCACCCCTGCTCCCTAAAGGAACACCTCCCCAGATTTCTATTTGTTTTAAGTCTACTTAGGAGCTCTCAAGTAGTGTTTTGAAGACTTCCTCATAGAAGTTTTGCACAGTGTTTATACTTTTTACTTCTATGTATTTTGTCTTTTGTATTGTTACAGGAAATAGTGCTTTCGTTCTTAACATGCTGTCTATCTGAATATAGTTTGTGTGCATGGAAACTACCTATTTCTGAGGTTAATTTTGTATTCTGTTACTTTTAACGATGATGTATTGTTGTAGAAGTTTCTTGGTAGATTGTCTCTATATTAGTTTTCTCTTGATACTGTAACAAATTGCCATAAAATGAGTGGCTTAAACTACCACAAATGTACGCTATTATAGTTCTAGTGGTAAAAAGTTTGAAATCAATTTTATTGGACTAAAGTCAAGGTATTGACAGGACTGGCTTCTTCTGGAGACTCTAGGGAATAATCTGATTTCTTACCTATTTTAGCTTCTACAGGCCTTGCTTGTCCTTTGGCTCATTGCTCCCTTTATCTACCTTCAAGAGAGCAGTGCAGCATCTTCAAATTTCTTTCTATCTCTCCTTCTGCTTCCTTGTTATATCGCCTTCTATCTGACGGACTCTTCCTGCGTCCCTCTGATAAGGACCCTTGTGATTACAGGAAAAATATCCGGATTATCTAAGATAATCTCCCCATCCCAAAAGCCTTAATTCAATCACATCTGCAAAGTCCTTTTGCCAGGCAAAGGTCCCATATTCAGACATTCCAGTGATCAGGCTGTGGACCTAAATGGGGTCATAATTTAGCCTACCACACTGTGAACTCCCGGGTCTCACATGTTCTACTTTGAAAGTAGAAATAGTTTTTTCTCTTCCTCTGAATTACATTCATGCATTTAGTTTCTTAGTCTTGTCCAACATCACTGGCTAAATCTGACAGTAAAATATTAAATAATTGTAGTGACAGTGGGCATCCTTTTTGATCCTGATATTACAAAACTGCCTCCGATATATTTACATTAAGTTGGATACTGGGTTTGGGGCAGATAGTTAGCAAGAAGAAAGATATATTCTACTTTAGGAAAGAATAGATAAAATCTGTTTTATTCAGGCTTTGGTAAAAAAGTGTTGAATTATATGTACTATACTCATCTACAAAATAGCCATATAATTTATGCCAATGCATTTATTATATGATAGATCATATAACAATAGATTTTATACTATTAACATATTTTTAGGTTCCTAGAGTCAATCTCACTTAGGCATATTTTAAAAAATACTTTTGATTGTTGTGTGCTAATGTTTTAGCATTTCTGCAAAATATGGATTGAAATTGGTCACTAGTTGCATGTGTGTATGTGTATCAATTTTAAAAACTTTAGAGGATTTCCTTTATTTTCTCTATTCTAGAGCAATAGAAAAGCACTAGCATTTTATGCTTTTTAAAGATTTGGCAAAATTTTCTTAGGAAACTTGACTAGTAGTTTTAGGAGTGGCCCTTTGAAAAGTTTCTGTATTTATCCCATGCTAATCAGTCGACTTAGTGATCTTTAAAGTGATCAAGTAAATTCTATTCCTATATGCTTTTTTCTAGTAATTATTCATTTCATTTAGGGTATTTATTTTCTTATATTTTCATGGAGTTGTTCAAAATAGACTCTTAATCTTTATTAAATAAGTGACCGAACTTAGAATTACTAGAAATAAAATGATATGTGTCTTCTGATGCTTTCCAAAAGCCTTTAACCAAAGTTATCCATGAGAAAACAGTATGCAATAATACAGGACATTTCACAAGAAAACTTGTCTGGGTTCCTCAAAACTGCCAATATCAATGAAAGACACTCATAATTATACATCAAACAAGTATAGAAATAACCACTATTCTTTAGTAAAGGAAATGAAATGGACATGACTGACCACCAAATTCAATGTATGAATGAATTTCATTTGGTTCTAGAACCAGAAACAAACAAAGCAATAAGAGCAAAATTCCATAAAGAACAATTAAAATGCAATCAGGTAAATTGAATATATTGAATCAAAGTGAAATTTTTGGTATATGATTATATTAATATAGTAAGATTTTTTTTCTCAGGCAATATATACTGAACTTTTTGGAAGATGAAGAGTTGTGGTAAGTATTAATTAGATTAAAAATATGTATAGATTCATATAAAGAGTAACAACATATTCGACATTGTAATTCACTGGTGAATTTAGGAGAAATGTATATGAGTTTTTATGTACTCTTCTTTTATTTCTTCTGTTGCTTTAAAATGTTGGGAAAAAAACATTTCCCTTATGACAAGATTCAAAAGAAACCCTCTTTTGATGATATTTGCCCTTTGCCATTTCTTATTTTGCATAGCTTCATATTCTTCCCTTCTTCCTAATTTGACTAAGTAGTACTTTATCCTTTCTCTTTTTACTTCTGAAAAATCAGCTTTTATTTTATTTTATTTTTTTTGATGGAGGCTAAGGCATCTCTGTTTTCATTCTCATTAATGTTTTTCATTGTTATTAGTTGCTTCCTTCTTATTTACTTTGGCTAGCATTGCTCTTCTTTTTCTTAATTTTTGAATTTTAAACTTTAATAATTTTTTATATACATAAGGTTTTATGGCTATACCATTTTCTTTAATCACTACTACAGCTGATTATCTTGGATTTTCGTATTTTTAATTGACCTCTAAAAAATCTTCACTGTCAATTTATATTTCTTTTTTGATCCATGATCTGGAATCACCAATCTGGCTGGATTTGAACTCAAGAACATGATTTTTCTAGATTGGATATTTGTGCAAAGAGAACATGTCCCCCTTCTGGACACACACTACCCTGTAGCAAGACTTGGACTGGGACTTGGGCTGAACTTCAGTCCCCATTTATTACAGTAGCTCACACACTTTGTGCAGAATAAAACTACAAAACCACCTATGGTGAACTTGATTTAACCTCATGTTATATTCCAAGTAATCTCTCTAGGTGACTTCCTCAACTGAAAACAAGATAGATTTTCAGCAAATGTGTAGAAATAATCAGGAAGGGTGAAGAAAACAGAAAGGAGGAAGATAGAATATGAATTCCTGGGGCCAAGAATGGCCAAGGAGTCAGGGTTTTCACATAGAAAAAGCATGTTCTTAAGGAGATAAATACTGGATTCAGTAATCAATGACTGCTAAATGATAAAAATTACCTGGAGAGTTGGACAATGTAATTTTTAAAAGTGAAAATGTGTTTACCTGGAATTCAGAAAATAGTCTTGAAAATTGTGTAGCTGTGTCTCTATGCTTTTTGAGCTCCTTTGGAAAGTAACTTTCTTTCTGAAATAGCCCTATTTCAACGTGTATCACATAGTAAAGATGTAATAAGTATGTATTCATGTGTTGCTATATTAGTATGCTGCAATTAATGTTACCTTAATTATTCAACTAAAGTTTCAAAATCATTTTCAACTCTCAATCTCATATTATCAACAATCAGTGACTTATTTCCATTGTGAGTTATTTTTATTTTATTTATTTAAAGATAGGTGTCTCGCCATGTTGCCCAGAGTGAAGTGCAGTGGCTATTCACATGTGTGATCATACAAATCTATAGCCTTGAACTCCTGGGCTCAAGCGATCTTTCCTGCTCAGCCTCCCCACTAACTGGGTTACAGGTGCACACCACTGTGCCTGGCTTAATATTTTAATTGTTACAATATTGTAGCATGTTTTGATATTGTAGTAGCACAAGTCACTCCAACATTACTTTGATCCGAAAAATGTTCTTGTATTTTTAGATGTATTTAGCCTTCTAATAAAATTTAGAATTAGTTTGTCAAATTAAAAAATAAAAAATTTCTAAGATATTAATGAGGATTTAGTTAGATTTACAGATTACTGTGGAGAGAACTTTATGTCTAAGCATTGTTTTTCCCACTAATAAATCAATACTTATATTTATTTCATTTTTATTACTATATCTTGTAAAATTTAAGGTTTTTTTAAAAAAACATTTCTACATTTCTTTTTCAGTTATATATTATGTACATGTACGTAATTGTACACAAAAGCAAAAAAGCCTCTATGCCTCTATAGCCTAATAGTTGGCCAACATTCGAGGTACCCCGTGCAGATTTCTAGCACTCTTTTTTCCCTTGCTCCTACTATACTGGAAATTCCAGTTTCCTTTTTTTTTTCCTCCCTGCCCAGTAAGATCACTGATATCTGGGCTTCATCTCCCTGTAGCTCTAAGTAGAAATCCAGGGTGAATTTGCAGCAAGTGAAAAATACAGAGGCTTCCTTTTTCACTGATCACACCTGTGTTGCCTGGTGCCTGGTGCTGATTACTTCATACATTTTGTTTCATTTCATCCTGTTTACTACAGTATCAGGGGAAACCCCACACCCAATATTCAACATGGGTTCTATTCTATTTCCCTAAGCATTGGCTGGTCTGAGAAATAAAGGGAAAAGAGTACAAGAGAGAGAAATTTCAAAGCTGGGTGTCCGGAGGAGACATCACATGTCTGCAGGTTCTGTGATGCTCCCTGAGCAGTAAAACCAGCAAGTTTTCATTAGCGATTTTCAAAAGGGGAGGGAGTGGGTCACAGAGATCACATGCTCACAAGGCAATAAAATATCACAAAGCAAATGGAGGCAGGGTGGGATCACAGGACCACAGGATGGAGCAAAACTAAAATTGCTAATGAAATTTCAGGCACACATTGTCATTGATAACATCTTATCAGGAGACAGGGTTTGAGAGCAGAGAACCAGTCTGACCAAAATTTATTAGGCAGGAATTTCCTCATGCTAATAAGCCTGGGAGTGCTACAGGAGACCAGGGCTTATTTCATCCCTTGGTCTTCTACCATAAAAGACAGCTGCCCCCAAAGGGGCCATTTCAGAGGCCTATCCTCAGGGGTCATTCTCTTTCTCAGGAATGTTCCTTGCTGAGAAAAAGAATTCAGCGACGTTTCTCCTATTTGCTTTTGAAAGAAGAGAAATATAGCTCTGTTCCACCCTGCTCACCAGAAGTCAGAGTTTAAGGCTATCTCCCTTGTTCCCTGAAGATTGCTGTTATCCTGTTCTTTTTTCAAGGTGCCCAGATTTCATATTGTTCAAGCACATATGCTCTACAAACAATTTGTGCAGTTAATGAAATCATCACAGGGTCCTGAGGTGACATACATCCCCCTCAGCTTATGAAGATGATGGGATTAAGAGATTAAAATAAAGACAGGCATGGTAAATCACAAGGGTATTGATTGGGGAAGTAATAAGTGTCCATGAAACCTTCACAATTTATGTTCAGAGATTGCAGTAAAGACAGGTGTAAGAAATTATAAAAGTATTAATTTGGGGAACTAATAAATGTCCATGAAATCTTCACAACTTATGTTCTTCTACCATGGCTTCAGCTCGTCCCTCTGTTCGGGATCCCTGACTTCCTGCAACACTATAAGAGAGTAATTTCAATATTAATCAATCAGTCATGGCCTGAACTGGAAACCCACAAATTTTTATAAGATTTTTATTATGTAATTTAAGAGCCAAATAAGATTATATGTACCATAATAATAAGTTATAAATTATAATAATAAAATGAATGGTTGCTTACCTACTATCCCATTTATAAAGAAGAATTAATACTTCAAGCTACCCATGGGATACTTTTATATTCCATCTCTGCCTGTTCTACACCCTGCATATAATCTCCTAAATCAAACTCCTCTACTTCTCCTATCACCTCCTCCTCTTCTATCTCTTACCTCTTATTGTGGTTCTCCCCCAGTCTCCTAGGCTGCCTTCTCCTGTCTCCCAGTATCTCTCTTCCTACTTCTGTTTTTAAGTGTTGATTTTCTCTATCACTATTTTATTTCTTTTTCTGCTCTTGTCATCATTATTTCTTACTTCATTAGCCATAACATTCACATTCATATTTCATGTGCTTACTTTACTTATAAGAAAATTCAGGGCTGGGACCGGTGGCTCACACCTGTTATTCCAGCAATTTGGGAAGCTGAGGCAGGCAGATCATTTGAGATTAGGAGTTCAAGACCAGCCTGGCAAACATGCTGAGACCCTGTCTCTACTAAAAATACAAAAATTAGCCAGGTGTGGTGGTGCATTCCTATAATCCCAGCTACTTGGGAGGCTGAGGTGGGAGAACTGCATGAACCTGGGAGACAGAGGTTGCAGTGAGTCGAAATCATGCCATTGCACACCAGCCTGGGTGACAGAGTGAGACTGTTGGAAAAAAAGGAAGGTAGGAAGGAAGGAAGGAAGGAAAGGGAGAAAGAGAGAGAAAGAAAGAAAGAAAGAGAGAGAAAAAGAAAGAAACACAGAAAGAGAGAGAAAAGGAAAGAGAGAAAGAAAGAAAGAAAATTCAAATAAATAACTCATCCAAGAAATGTACTTATTTTTCCAAAATCTACAAGTAATGCAAAAAGCTTGACATTGCAATTTCTGTGTTTATTTTTACTTTTACTCAAAACTTGTAATTGGTGTCTGTGAAACTGAAATCGACCCAATAGTCCCATAGACAGTTTTTTGTTTGTTTGTTTTGTTTTGTTTTTAATAAACATAGAAGTTGACGTTTCTGGTCATAAAGCTTGAAACTTACATTTGTTTCACCTGAGTTCTTTCCTCAGGAAAGGACCCCCATGCCTCTTAAAAATAGGATCAAGTATCAAAGAACTAAAACTCACTAGATCATTACATCCTGGCAATAAGCTGCCAGACCACTCATTTATCATGGTTGCTTCCTTACACCTCCTGAGTTTCTGTTTTCCCACACACAGTTACATTTTTTCCATGCTATATAAACCCATCATCTTTGTTGGTCAGGGAGATGGATTTGAGACTGATCTTCTATCTCTTCATCTGCAGTACCTGATTAAAGCCTTCTTCCTTGCCCATACTCATCTCAGTCATTGGCTTTCTGTGTGGTGAGCAGCAGGACCCAGAATGAACCTTTGGTGTTTGGGTAACATAATGCCCCCTACTCTCTGCTATGTCTGATTATTTGTGTCATCTTATACTGTATTGAAATTCTATCCTCCAAGGTGATGGTATTAGGAGGCGTAGACTTTGGGAAATCATTAGGTCATGAAGGCTCACGAATGGGATTAATTTCCTTATAAAAGGTACAACAGAGAAACTCTTGCCCCTTCTTCTGTGTAAGGGCACAGGGAGAAAATATCAGTCTACAACGGGGAACAGAGCCCTCACAAGACCCAGTCATATTTGCACCCTGATCTCAGACTTCCAGCCCTCAGAACTGTGAGAAATAAATTTTTACTGTTTATAAGTCACCAAGACTATGGAAATTTGTTATAACAGCCCTAAAGAAGTAAGACAGTCACTCAAGTTTAACATTTAATATGTCATAGTGTTTATCCATAAGCTGCAAAAGAATAAAATGGATAAATTATTTTAAGAAATATTATAAGAAATTTATGACTTCTTGTTTTGAATAATACTTGATTTCTTAAACAATTATTTTTAAAAAGAAAGAGAAACTATAACCAATACATGTCAAAAACTTTTCTAAGTAAAAAGATTTTATAGTTGGACTTTCTTATTGTAAATTTATGCTCAGGTATTTTGAGTCCTCTACTAAACCTGTTTAGTAATCTAAGGTTATAATACATTCTCTCAGAACATTCAAATATGCACAGACTGTATGTTATGGTTGTTGTTCAACACTCTTCCATATAGAGAATTAGCCTCTCTCTCATCTTCGGCTTCAACAATACCTTTCTAGATTAGTTTAAAAAATGACACCTTATTTTTTAGCTGAAAGACCTTAGACATAATGGTTTTATCTTCTTTCATTCTATATAAATCTTTTTCAAAAATAAACCTTGGAGAACTCCATAGCATACTATTTTGAGAGTAATAAGGCTATTTTTGTTTGATCAAAAGGAAGTATTCTTCCAACACAATTGCTCATATTGCCTAAATGGATTTCAACCAATTTTTATCTATTTTATTTTGTCTTTTTCAAGTAATCTGACAATACAGCTTTAGAATTCATACCTCAATTTCAAAACACAGACAATCCATGTCAAGAATTTAAAAATGGGATTTTCATTCATTTATCACTTAAGTCTTTTGTCTCCCCAAAGCTAGTGTTGTGCCTTTTACATATTAGAACATCATAAAATATTTTGTTCTTGTGTTTTTTATTTAACTCTCTGCTCATAACCATTCATACCTGATTATAGTCTATTTACTTGGATCTCTTTTCTATATGCCTGTATTATCTGTTTGCTTTCTTGCTTTTGAGTTGACTTGTTGTACTTTAGGATTCAGGAAAGAGAAATGAGAAATGCTGAGAGAATTGGAGTTTTATTATCAGTGGTTCTAGGAAGAAGCCATTTTCCAACTCATCTTCCACCACTGATTAACTGGAATGCTATGTCACTGTTATTTGTTATTTATGCCACTGTTCAATAATTGGTACGCTGAAAGTAGTATCTACTATGAGTCATACACTTTAGATATTTTCCTAGAAGCGAGTTTTTGGTGGGGGAAGTACAGAGAATGTGAAGGGCCTAGACACGAAAAAAATGGAACTAGAGAGAAAAGTACTAAAGAAGAGTAAAAACAACTGTGTTTTGAAATTATTTTTACATTTCAGTCAAGATACCTATATGAAGAAATGGTACACTGAAAATGAGTGTATGAAGAAAACATAAGAAAGGGAATATTTACAAATTTGCATGAACATTTTAAAAAAAGAAAAAAAGAACAAAGACAAAAAGTAGTTAGTATCCTTAGGTCTGAAGGGACAAGGAGAAGGAGATTGTCTATTGGTTTGCTAGGACTCCAGTGCAAAGTACCACATACTGCATGGCTTCAACACAATACATTTATTTTCTCATGGGTCTGGAGGCCAGAAATCTGAGATCAAAATGTTGGCAAAGTTGGTTCCTTTGAGGGCCATGAAGGAAGGCTCTGTTCTGGATTTTGCTTCTTGGTCTGTAGATGGCTATCTTCTCCCTGATCTTCACACTGTCTCTTCTTTGTACATGTACCACACCCAAAAAGAGCCATAGCTATGGAAATAATTCCAGACACTGTCAAACTGCACCTCACTGAGGAAAAACTAAGGAAATAAATACCTTACCTCTCGGTAAGTTCTGTCCTCTGATGTTCTCTCAATGTCGGCAAAGCCTAACCATAAACACAGAATAGAAAGCCTGTTTAACTCTGTCCTTAGAAGCTGGCCTTCCAAAGTACAGAACAAGTAGGACAAGGGTAGATTTGGGGTGGCCCAAGTAGAATATCTAGCACACCCTACCTCAAGAGAGTAACTCACAGGTCAGAGTGAAGGGAAGTGAAGAAGAGCTTTATAAGTGAAACTTATGGGATACGTTTTCAACTTATAAATGTCCTCTCAAAACAAGATTCTGAAATGCCTACCTAAAGATTAAAGGAATATAGCCTGAAAATCACAGTAACAGTGAGCCGCAATGACTCATGAGAGCATGAGTTAATGTTGAGTGAGGAGAAAATATTGTTATCCACTGTTTTGAGTAGAGTTTGTTCGAATGAAGTCTTCCTTAAGCACAAAAATTTGCTATCCATTTGACATAATTGAAGAAGACATCTGTGGTGTCTTCCAATCCCTTTCAAAAGATTTCACTTCCTAAAATTCTAGTATTGGAGAATTGTAAGTTACATTAGAAGATTATATATATCAATTGCAATCACTACATTGTATTTTTAAAAAATTCTAGACAAATTACATTTAATAGAGTTCATTTAAGCAAAGAATGAGTCATTAATTGGACAACATTCAGAACCAGAAGAGGTTCAGAGAGCTCCACCCAGCAACAGAAGCATCAAAGCTTTATAGGTTGAAGACAGAAGCAAAGTAGAGGAATCACCAGGTTGGCTACAGCTAGTCATTTGCCTTATTTGGACTCCATGTAATTAGTCATTTGCTTATTTGGGCATGGTCTAATCCGTTGGCTGCCTGCTACTGGCTGAAGATTGGCAGTTTGTGATCAGCTGAGATCTGGCTATATACTACAAAAAACATGCTCTTAAGTCATATTGTTGTTTGTTATGTAGGAAATCAAAGTACAGAAACAACCTCAGGTTAATGGTCTTCTCCTTATTTACATTAACAAGGGCAACTGAAATTTAGTGAGATTACATGCAATATCTCAACAACAGAAATATTAACTGTTGAGCAGGAGGAGAACTCAAGACTTTTTGTTACTAGTCTAATTTGTTATGTTTTGCTTTTTTTAAAAGTTGTTTCTTTCTCTTTTATTCACTGCCAATATTACTACTCAAAGACCAATGTCACTAAAAATTGCCTTGATAAGTTAGGTCCTCCTGATTTTGGTGCCATGGAGCGTTCTATACATTTCTTTCCATTATACAATAGAGTTTTCATTCTTTTCAGAGCTATATTACAGGCTCTCTTAGATGAGGACGGTGCCTTCCTTATTCATTACAGCACAGGGCTTTAATAGGTAGTTCTTCAGTATCAGTAGTACTAAAAACCTGAGTTACCCTCAATGTTGAAGTTTCAAAAAAAAATCAGTAAGAATGAAAAAAAAGAAACAAGGTCTTTTAAATATTTTGTATAACTAAATCCAGAATAAGAAGTCATATAAAAACTCTACATGTAGAATAAGTCTCACAAGCTTAATTCCCCTGAATGATAATACTTCAACAGCACTTTCATATGTGTGTAAATATATCTCTGCCCCCAATTGTAGATACTAAATTGTGAGAGTAGGGTCTTCCCCTTCATAACTGTATTTGGAAATGTGGCCACAGGGTAATGAATTATATAATCTATGTAATAACTTATACCTTACAGAATGCTCTTTAATAAAGCCTTTTGTAACTTCTTAAGCAAATCAGTTTAAACAAATGAGGAATTTTCAATAGGTTAATTTACTTTGATATGTTAAATCTTCAAGAAGGGTCTAGGTTAGGACCCTGTTTCAGTTTATCTCCAAGCTTATAAGTGTAATTTCCATAAAAATAATTGCTACATGTCTCAGCTGGTGTGAGTGATCCAATTTTCCATAATGTTTTTATTGTCACAGTTGGGAAGTGTACAGTCTACTTCATTTCAATTATTAGAAACATTTTGACTATTATTCTTCCCACAAGGACTCTGGAAAATGCTTTCTGTGTACACAGAGGTTTGGTTTCAGCTAGCAGCTGTTCATTATCAAGGAAATGCTTCTGATGTGCTTTATTCCATAACACTTACAACTATTTGGCAACAAAGAAGGCTGTTTTCCATAGTCTTTGGTGTAATCTTTTTGCATTTTCAATTGTTACTTGGCTATTTTACACATCTATTTAATTGTCTCAATATGTTTCTTCAGTGGAAAATAGCAGATTTCAGTTACCTATAATAAAATTGTTTTACTTGACCCAAGCTCTGGGTAATAATAATATAGATGGAAATTTCTAAAAGAGATTCAATTACCCCAGGCAGGCCCTCTCTTAGGAGCACTTTACCTGCAAGTAATCCTGCCCCTTTCTGAGGGAAAACTGGGCCTGCTGCTACTAAAACAGTGTTTGTATTTTAAAACTTTAACTCTTACTTTCTGGGATATTCTAACATTTTTGTAATCATAATTTTTGATGGAAAGTCTCCCACCCACAGGAACATTCTGGAAACACCCATCAAGCCTAAAAATACGAGTTTCAGTAGGAAACAATTTATCCTCTGTTTCCTCTCCCATGGTACATATATACTTGACCTCTGCTCTCATTAGTGCCTTTGCTGGAAGCAATTTTGTTTCCTGCACAAAATTATTGTAATGGAATAGAGATGGATTCCCTAACTTAGGGTAGAGGTAAAAAGACATGTCCCCAGATATTGCAATTAGAATATGAAAAATATCTTCCATCTAAACAATCATATAAGTAGTTGTTAAGGTTTATGGTTCTATGAGTGGATTTGCCCAGATAGATTATCAGCTCTTATGAACTGATGAGAAATCTTAATTATGATATATGATATTTTTCTTCTGAGAAAATTTCCTCCAAGTTTCTAACAACTCCTAAAAAAGTACTTTTGGAATTTAAATATTGAGCAGTTGAGAACATGTTGTTTTGGGGTTTCTAAAATTACTTATTTTGTAAATTATATATCCATAAATAAAGATTAAGAAGACTTCTATTGATTCCCTACATTTACTTAGTCTTTAAATTATATATATTTATAATCAAATTCATCAAAAATTATGATGGCAAAAAGTGAAAAGTCTCTCCCACCCTTATCTGCCACTGTTATTTCTTATGTATCCTTCCAGAGTCCCTTTATGTATTATCAAGAAAATGCAAATAAAAGTTATTTTTAATCTTATTAAACAATCCATACACACTATTACTGTACACAAAGTTGTTACTATTTTGATATATATGTATCCATAATATATTAATGTCATATGATATATATGCATCCTTGTTAATGAATATTGTGCTCTTTTCCGGTTGTTTGGTAATTCAACCATTGCTGCATGAATAAACTTGAATGTGTCACTTCATACACATGCAAACATTACTTTAATATAAATTGTTGGGAGGTCAAAAATGGAATAGGTCCAATAACGTATGAACTTCTAAGTACTTTCAGAAAGTGTCCAGTTGTCCTCCACAGAGGTTTGCAATTTACATCCCACTCACACTCTATGAAAGTGCCTCTTTCCTGACAAGACAGATGTCTTTCCACCAACACAGATGTTGTCAAATACCTTTTGGTTTTGTACCAATCTGACAGGTGAGATATGATTGTAGGTTATAGTGTCTTTTGTGTTGTTAATGCTGACAATAAATAGCAGAATATCAATTTTCACACTGAGGAAGCTGGAAACAGGGACTTGTACAGTACATTCTTCATTATGGATTGCACATATATATTTATAAGAAATATTTTAATAGCTTGAGAGAGAAAAAGAAAGATAACCTTTTCTGAGTAGAGAACATCAGGCATTGAGCTAATTGCTTTACACTTATGATCTAATTTAGTCCTTACAACAAACCTATATAGTAGTTATTGTTATTCACATTTTACAGATAAGTAAAAGAAGGATTGAGAGAGGTCAAGTAACGCACCTTAGGTCACACAGATCTTAAACAGTGCAGTCTGATTTGTACCTAAATTGGTTTGATTGCAAAGTACATTCATTGCCTCAGAATATCATTCTAAGAAGTGGTGGAAGGGTACTGTTTCCAAACTATAGGATATATTTTGTTATATTACTAGCATTTGGAAATGCATATTTTATTTGACAGTATTTATAAATCATGTGTTTCCCTCTCAGAATAACTTTTAGTGCAGAAATGCTTCCATATGCTGGAAGTTTGTTGTGAGCTTTTGATGAGGGAGAGAGAATGTCCTTCTGTGGCTTGCCTGCTTATAATCACTGAGCTACAGCATGTATAAATTTAGAAATGGTACTCCCATGGAGTTAACTCCAAATGACATTCTGTTCCTGTTGACCTCATGTGACTGATAACGTTATGCATACAATGCAATATTTTGTCACAAAATAAATGTAATTTTAAAACTTTATTATTTATACATGTAAAAGAAATTTGCAAGTTAAATAAGTAATATTTCAATTTCCAAATTCAGATACATTTAAATTTTAAACTTTAGATGATAAATAAATAAATAAGTTATTTTTGTGTGTGAATAATTTAACTTTTTTACTTAGCTATGTGACCTTTGAAAATGGTAACTAAAATTACCTAGAATCAATTTTTTTCATTTATGGTATGATGTATCAGTATGCCAGTCAAGGGTTGTTTTGAAAATTCAGTGAAAGATATATGTAAACTACTTAACTCATGAAATTTTTCAGCAAGTGGTAATTATGATTAGCAGTAGTAAGAGTATCATGTGGACTTCCTATAACAAAAGTGCTCTAAATTGACAACAGGGGACTGAGGTCTGCACCAATCATGGCTCTGCTTGCCCCTTACCAATATTAACTTGGATAAGCCATTTAATTGGAGTGTGAATGCCTCATGCATAAAATAGTTAAGTTTGCCAAGAACATGTCTAATGTCATAAAGCCAATTAAAGGCAGTTTACAGATTTCTTCTAACTTCCCAGAATTTATGCAGGATCTATACTCTTCTCTACCTGAGTCTTTTGTCCAAGAGAGAGCAATATGTTCCATGTCTCATTTATTTAACATTAAGTGGCTTGCTACTTCCAGTATCCATTTACTTTCAGGAGCATTATGAGAAGGTTAGATCTACAGACTAAAATCCCCAGATCAAAAGACAGGAAGAAGACATCCATGTGCAAGAAAGACCTGTTTTCTTAGTCTATCACTTCTGGAATCTGAAGTCTATCTACTTCAATAAATGTAAATGCCATCTGGATAAAATCATATATCTTCTTACAAGATACTTTTCTGTATGTATTGTTCGGAGTCAAATTACTGGATACAATGAACAATTTTACATAAAAATCTACCCTGATAGTTAATAAATGTTGTAGAAGAAATTCCAGATATGAGCATGCTATTTTAAATATATTGTGCAGTACTCAAAAATCTATAATTTACTCACATTTGCAAATTAGGTTTTTAAAAAAGATATTTTTATAAAAGGGCAACAGTCCTTAAAGTAGTTTCTACTATTTCTACTTTTTTCATGGCTCTGTTTTTTCTGAACTTTGAAGAACCACTTAGAGTCACAGAAAATGAACTTAACATATTTTGACAAAAGGATGCTCCTAAAAATCATGATAATGACAATGTGTCACTTGTTTGAATTTTTTAAAATAAACCTTAAACACAGGGTTCTGTCTCAGAAAAAAACATATGTGTTTGTGAAGTATACTACATACAGAGCACTAAGCTAGATTCTGAAATGAATACGAAATTATAGGGCATTGTTTTTAATTCTGAGCACTTTCTAGTCCAGTCATAGCATATAAATATTTAGAAAAATGTAAAACAAAAGTATGTGACAACTGTTAATGTAGAAATGAAAATCCGAATCAAAGGGATTATTAGATATGGGAACCAAATACCTTGTAACTCTCAGGTAAGTACTTTTGGAAAAAATAAGGATTAACTGCTTCTGGTAGCATATATAGAAATTTTTTCAAGCAGAGGGAATATAGATGTCATTAAATCATTTAAAACTGTGATGACTTCATTTTCTCGGGTTTCGTTGTTCACTTTAGTTGTTCTATTTTTGTGTGTCCCCTGTACATTCTGTAGTCTATCTACTTCAATAAATGTATTAATAAATGGTTTTATTTGTGTATCGTTTAAAATTTTTCCATTAAAATCATCAGCAGAATCTTATTTGTAATTGTAATCTGCGTTTGGAAGTTCTCCTAATACAATAAGAGAATTATTAGAAATAAAAGAAAGAAATCCCAATTATTTGCATTTAGTAGGCTTGTCTCCCAAGAAAATCAGGAGAAACAGAAAAATTGATCAATAAATCAATCAATAGAATAAAGCTCATTGTATTAAAAAAAGAATATACTGAATTTTTATGAAAATAAAAGCAATAATTAATTGATGAAATGTGATTAAAAATTTCATTCATACAAAAACCAAAATCTTAAAAATACAAATATATCGTCTTAAGAAACATGTACACACACACACACACACACACACACACACCCCTAATACACCTGACTCTATTGACCAACTACATTTGACTGTATTGCAGATAACACTTGACTTTGGTTTTGTGACTATACTGAAGAAATCCAAACGCAATTGCAAAGAGTGGGCAAGTTGATTTTAGGGAGATGGCAGGGAATCACAGGGAAACCAGATGTTATCAGAAGCTGTGACATCCTTGTGAAAAGATCACAAAATGTTGAGAAATAAAGGAGAAGTTAGTGGTTTAAATCCCCTTCTCCATTCACTCCAAGCTGTTTCTAACTCTGAACTGAAAATAAAGTACAGTTTTTTTTTTTTTTTTTTTTTTTTTTTTTTTTTTTTTTGAGACGGAGTCTCGCTCTGTCGCCCAGGCTGGAGTGCAGTGGCACGATCTCGGCTCACTGCAAGCTCCGCCTCCCGAGTTCACGCCATTCTCCTGCCTCAGCCTCCCGAGTAGCTGGGACTACAGGCGCCCACAACCGCGCCCGGCTAATTTTTTGTATTTTTAGTAGAGACGGGGTTTCACCGTGGTCTCGATCTCCTGACTTTGTGATCCGCCCGCCTCGGCCTCCCAAAGTGCTGGGATTACAGGCGTGAGCCACGGCGCCCGGCCTAAAGTACAGTTTTAAATGGCTAGAGTTAGATGTTCAGATTGCTTTTGTCAATTCTAGTACTGGGGCCTCTGAGGCTTTCCAGGGAGTTTTGAAACAAGGAGCTAGGAAACCAGAATTCTGAGTGGGAAGGGAAATAAAGCCTGAAATCGTGGGGTGGAGACATCATGGACACCTATGTGTCCCATTGTTGTATGCCTTCAACATCAGTTAGACTAATGGTTGACAAAATTGCAAATATTTAATAGCTGCCAAGATGGTAGATGTGCAAAGAGGTTAGACCGGAGCAGAGATATGAGTCATATAAATAGTCACTTTTCTAGCTCTTCCTGTAAAAAAAAAAAAAAAAGAAAAAAAAAAAGAAAAAACAGAAATGTGTTTGCATGCGTAACGATTAGGGAAGAGCAGGTAAATCTTATAATAAGAGATACCAGTTAATCATTGTCTTAAAGTTTTGTTTAATTCTAATTAGCTGTTTTTGATGTGTTCAGGAACCAAACACTATTTTTTTGTTTGTTTGTTTGTCCATTAATAGATCTTTAAGTTAGGATGATATTCAGGTGTGTGTGACTGAAAATCCAAGTAAATGGTTTAAGAAAGGTAGAGATTTACTTTATTTTATTTTATTATCTTATTTTTGACTTATTTATGTTCAAAAAGTCCTGGGATAAGCAACTTAGAATTGTTGTATCAATTTCATGGCCTTTAAGGATCCACCATCTTTATTGTTAGAGTCCCTATTTACCTCATGGTCAGAGATGGATATGGAAGCTCTAGGCATTATGTCAATATTCCAGGCAAAAATACAAGGAAATTAAAAATATATATACTACTGAGTCTGTCTCATTTATGATGCTCTAAGGCTCAACTTCTCCTTATTTATCATTGGTCAGTCCTATTTGCAAAGAAGTCTACAAAATTTAGACTCTTAATTGGGGTTATCTCTACTTAGAATGAAATCCATTTTATTTCAGTAAAAAGATAAGTTATATTGGGTAGGCAAGTACCAGTCTCTACAATGATATGTCTAATGAAAAGGAAATGAGAACTTAGAATACTATGATTTTTACAAACTAATTTAGTTTTTAAAGTTTGAAACTTCTTAGAAACTTGTTAGATGGTTGTGACCAAAATGCTGACAGTGATATGGACAGTAAAGTCCAGGCTGACAAGGTCTCAGATGAAAATGAGAAACTTAATGGGAACTGGAGTAAATGTCATACATGTTATGCCTAAGCAAAAAGCTTGGATGCATTCTGTTCATGCTCAGGGATCTGTGGAAGTTAGAACTTCAAAATGATGATTTAGGGTATCTGGTGGAAGACAAACAGCAAAGTATTCAAGATGTGACCTGGCTTCTTCTAACAACCGATGCAGATGTGAGAGGAAACAATACATGACTTAAAGTTGAAACTTATATTTAAACAGGAAGCAGAGCATTAAAGTTTGGAAAATTTGCAACCTGGCCATGTAGTATAAAGGAAGAGCTTAATTTCAGGGGAAGAATCCAAGCAGGCTGTGGATCAAACACTTGCTACAGAAATGTACATAACTAAAATGAAGCAAAGTGTTAATAGCCAAGACAATGGAAAAAAAAGGCCTCAAAAGCATTTCAGAGATCTTCTAGGCAGTCCCTCCCAATCACAGGCCCAGAAGCCCAGGAGTACTAAATTCTTTCAGAGACCAGGCCCACGGCCTCACTGCCCTCCACACCCTCGGGACACTCCTCCCACATCCAAGCTGCTTCAGCTCTAGCCTCAGTTCAGAGGACTTTAGGCGCAGCCTGGGCCACAGCTCTTTAGGGTCCAATGCATAAGCCTTGGCAGCTTCCACATGGTGTTAGACCTGAAGACGTCCAAAGTACAAGAGTGGTAGAGACTTGGCAGCCTCTGTGTAGATTTACAAGTGTATATGTGTACCCAGACAGAAGGCAGAATCCTGCTGTAGGAGTGTAATCCTCACAGAGAATGTCTATTAGAGCAGTATGGAGGGGAAATGTTGGGTTGGAGGCCCCAGACAGAGTCCTCACTGGGGCACCATCTGGTGGAGCTGTGAGAAGGGGGCCACCATCCTCCAGACCCCAGAATGATAAATCCACTAGCAGCTTGCACCCTGGATCTGAAAAAGCCACAGTCACTCAACAACCTGTGATAGCAGTAAGGGGTTTGAACCCTGTAAAACCATAGAGGCAGAGCTGCCTAAGGCTGTGGGAGCCCAACCCCTACATCAGTGTGACCTGGATGTGTGACATAGAGTCAAAGGAGAGTATTTTGGAGCTTTGAGATTTAATGACTGCCCTGCTGGGTTTCAAACTTGAATGGGGCCCATAAACCCTTTCTTTCATCCAATTTCTCCCTTTGGGAATGGGAAAGTTTATCCAACATCGATACCCCCATTATATCTTGGAAGTAAATAACTTGTTTTTTATTTTACAGGCACATAGGAGGAAAGGCCTTGCCTTGCCTCTGATGAGATTTTGGACTTTGAATTTTTGAGTTAACACTGGAACGAGTTAAGACTTTGAAGAACTATTAGGAAGGCATGATTGCATTTTGCAATGTGAGGAAAACATGAGACTTGAGAGGGCCAGGGGCATAAAGATATTGTTTGTGTAATTGCCCCTACCCAAATCTCATGTTGAAATGTAATCCTCAATGTTGGAGATGGGGCCTGATGGGAGATATTTTGGCCATGAGCATGGATTCCTCATGACTTGGTAATGTGCTTGCAATAGTAAGAACTCACAAGATCTGGTGAAGTGTGTTGGCACCTCACCCCTCCATTCCTTCTTGCTCCTGCTTTTGTCATGTGACATGCAAGCTCCCACTTTTCCTTCCACCATGAGTAAACGCTTCCTGAGCCTCCCTAAAAGCTGAGCAGATGCCAGTGCCTTGCTCCCTGTACAGCCTGCAAAATTGTGAGACAAATAAACCTCTTTTTCTTATAAAATACCCAGTCTTTGGTATTTCTTTATAGCAATGCCAGAATAGCCTAACACAACTACGTTGAGCACAATAACCCAGACACAAAGGAGGACAAACTACAATATATCATTTAGATGATTCTCTAGAAAAGGCAAAACTAATCTATTTGATTTTTTAAAAAATAGGGGAATAGTCATTAATTATACAGGTTATGAGAAAACAGTGTCTTAGAAAAATTCTACATTTTGATTGAGCTATTGGTTACACAATTACATATATTTGACAAATCTCTAAATCCGTGTCCTTTTTGTATGTAAATTATATCTCAATTAAAAAAATCTTTTAAAAATGATATGACGAGTGAGGACATAGTCAAATAAAATCAAAAGATAAAAATAAATGTAGACATATTAGACAAAATATACTATTTTCTGCAGATAAGAAATATTTAGGGTTAGCAGACTTTAGATGTATGTTCTCCTAAGTAAAAAGATAAGCTTTTCTTTATCATCAAAGATGATCCAAGAGTAAATAATAGAGTTAATACTTAGATTTGCAAAGCACCATTTTAATAGATGTTAAATACTAACATGAATTAAGATAGATTTGGTAGAATTTTTGGTAAAAGGTTCTCATCTTTCAGAATGCAGACACTTTACAACTTAGTTATCTTTTGAGTTGTATACTCCACACCAAAGTGCATGGCAAGGTGTTTTGTTTGTTTGTTTGCTGTTTGTTTTTTTAATTATGATGTCTCTCTAACATTAACGATTGAAACAGGTAAGAAAAAAGTTGTACTATGTTTGAGCTCTATCTTGGTAAAGAGAAATGACTTAGGTCACAAGCTATAATATGGACAATTCAGGGTACAAAGCCAAAGAATATTTGAAGTTTATCCAATTTCCAATATAACCATGCCCATTTCTACCCTTTTCTTTACGGTATTGTGTAACTACTTTATGACACAACATCTATACTACACATGGGATGAGATGGAATAGGTACAAAGTTAATGATTCAATTTGACTACTTACTAACAGCAAGCAAAATAATTTGAAGAGGTTTGAGATTTTACATATCTGTCTTTAACTTTATTGTCTATTTATATTGTTCTCATATTCTCTAACTTTCTTTCCACTTTCCCAACATCTGCTTTATTTAGTTTCTTTCACTCTTCCACATATGCTCAAAGATCTATCTCACCTCAATTCATTTAATCCACATGTTTTTCTACAGAAAACTTTTACTTTCTCTGAACTATAGCATTTAATTTAATTTATTTAGTTAGTTAGGTTTAGTTATTTTACTCTCTTAAATGACACGCATTTATTATTTCATGGTCTCTGTGATTTGGGGGTCTAGGAACAAATTTGATTGTTGCCTATGATTCAGGTCTTTCCCAGTCTGCAATCAAGTTTGGCCAGAGCTAGGGTCACATCTGAAGGCTTGACAGGGGAAGTATCTGCTGTTGTTAGCAGGATTCAGTTCCTTGAGGGCTGTTAGACTGAGGGACATTTGTTACTTGATGGCTGTTGGCTAGAAGCCATCCTCAATATCTGCCATGCCAAAATTTCCATCGTGGCTAATTGCTTTATTAAAGTGTGCAAGGTCATATAAGTGAAATTAGGCAGTATTTGTCCTTCTGTGACTGACTTATTTTACTTAGCATAATGCTATCTAGGGTCATCCATGTTGTTGCAAATGGTAGAACTTCTTTCTTTATTAAGTCTGAATAATATTCCATTGTGATACACACATATCTATATATGTGTGTATAACTATAATATATATATGTATGTCTATATATCTGTCTATATAGATGTATATATTACATTTTCTTTATCCATTGATCTGTCAATTGACATAGGTTGTATCCATATCTTGGCTATTGTGAATAACACTACAATGAACATGAGACTGCAGGAACCTCTTTGAAGTAGTGATTTTGTTTCCTATGGATATATGTACCTGGATGTTGGATCACTGGATCAAATGGTAATTCTATTTTCTTATATCGTTTTAATTTTTTGAGGAACCTCCATTTTGTTTTCCATAGCTGCCACATCATTTTACATCCCCATCAACAATGTACATAAGTTCCAATTTCTCCACATCTTTTTCAATACTTATCTTTTGGTTATTTTTTACAATAATCATTCTGAGAGATGAGAGATGATCTCTTTTTATAGCTTTAATTTTCATTTCTGTGCTAATTAATGATGTTAAGCATTTTTTCAGATACTTGTTGGACATTTGTATGCCTTCTTTGGAGAAATGTCTGTGAAGTCCTTTGCTCATTTTAATATCATGATATTTGTTTTTTGCTACTGAATTGTAGGAGTTCCTATAGCAATTTGAAGTTCGTACAATGTCATTAACCCTTTAACTATATAATGTTCACTTTTTATGTCTCATGCTCCAGTCATATCTCTTTAAATTTTAAGCTTCTTCAGGGCTTTGTTGTATATACTTATATAATTCAACAAAATTTATTTGTCTAGGCATTTAATAACATGAGTAATTGACAAATGTTAATATTTACCCTTCAAAGACCAAGTTATGTTGGAGTAGAATGATAAAGTGGATAGAATGCTGCAAGAAAAGAAAGCACACATTTTTATAGACTTTTCAGTTACTTAAAATACATGTGGGCTTAGTAAAATAATTTAAAATTATTCACTTTTTGTTATACTAACGTGGCAGCAATAGCACCAAATACGTTTACCTCCACAATAAATACTGTGAAAATCACATAAAATGTGCATGCAAGGGATTCAAACTTTGCCAAGAAAAAATATATTTTAAATAACAGTTCATTGGAAAGGAAGAAAAACAATGAGAAGAAGACGAAGAGTGAAAGGAAGAAGGATGAAAAGAAAAAGAAAGTAGAGGAGAAGGAGAAGAGAGAGATGGGGGAAAGGAGGAAAAAAGAAGGCAGAAGAAGAATACAGAGGAAAAAAAGAAAGCCAAGGGAAAGGAGAAAATAAAATTAATTTCTCATGAAGTTACTACATCATATTATTTTAAAAAATAGTGGTTTCAGTGTAATTCAACAGACTTCATATTGCTAAGTCATTCAAGTTGCCAAATCATCGGAAAGAAAATCATGGATAAATATGTCTGCCTCTAGTTTTTAAAACTTAGCAGACTGTGTAATATATTTTCTCATTGTATTACTTTAATAAGCTATGAAATCTGAGCTTTAGGTTTGAAATATAAACTCATTGTAGTAGACAGAATTTTAAATTCCCATCTTTTGTTTATTCAATTGAATGCTAATTTGTGAAAGGGTTTTTGTAGATGAAATTAAGGTTATGGATGTATTAATCTGTTTGACATTACTATAAAGGAATATCTGAGAGTGGGTAATTTGTTAAGTAAGTGTTTTATTTGTCTCACGGTTCTGCAGGCTCTACAAGAAGCATGTCACCAGCATCTGCTTCTGGTGAGGACCTCAGGAAGCTTTCAATCTTGGCAGGAGGGGAAGAGGAGTCATTGTGTCACAGGGCTGGAGAGGGAGCAACAGAGACAGGAGGTCATGCTGGGCTCTGTTTAATAACCAGTTCTGTGAACTAGAGTGATAATTCACTCATTATTGTGAGGATGGCACCCAGACTTTGATGAAGGATCCAGCCCCATGACTCAGATACCTCCCACTAGGCCCCATCTCCACCACTGGGGGTTGCATTTCAACATGAGATTTGGAGGGGACAAATATCCAAACAATATCAATTAAATTCATAATAGTGGGAATATCTTCAATTATTCAGATAAACCCAATCTAAATACTAAAACCTTAAAGCTAAGGACATTCTCCAGCTGGAGTCAGAACCATGCAACAGAAGAAAACAGAGAAATGGAGCTGAAGAAGAAGTCAGAAATATTCAAAGTGTGAGAGAAACCAGATACACTGTTACTAGCTTTGAGTTTTAAGGGCTCTTGTGCAAAGCCCAGAAAGAGGCCTCTAGGAGCTCATAGAAAGCATGAGAAGGAATATAGGCAGTCTGTTGGATCCTCTTTTTAACATCCAGCAAAGAAACTGGTAACTCAGTTTCAGAACTGCAGGAACTGAACTACAAATAACCTGAATGTGCCTGAAGGCAAATTTCTCCACAGAGCCTCCTGTAAGGAAAGCAGCCTTGTGGACATCTTCATTTTCGCCCTGCGAAAACCCATGTTGGACTTCTCGTGTCAGAACTTCTCATATTCGAACTGAGCTAATAAATCTGTTAGGTTGCTACATTTGTGAGAATTTGTTAAGGCAGTCATAGAAAATAAGCACTCATTAAAGTACATTTCTGAACTTCAAATGAAGAAAATCAATTTTATCATAATGTCTGACATAAAATTGAATTTCTAAAGTTTCCAAAATACATGTTCAAATTGTATTATTTTCACCTAAATTATCTATTGGTTCAAAAGAGATGATGATGATTTTGATCCAAAACAATAGCCACATTATTTCTGTTCTCATTTATTTGGGTATAAACATAATTTTCTTCATTAGAGGGGAGACATAATTGCCCACTATTGCAATAATTGCACTGAATCAAACATAAATATTTTATCAGATATCATTATATTTTATAAAACATAAAGAGAAAATGCAAGGAAACTCATAGCATTTGCATTTTGGTTAGCTAGATGATCTGAAGACCAGACACTTTAAAATAACTGGGTCAAAAAAGCATAGGCTATCTTTGCATAACAAAGAAAAAACATTATATAGGTGGAGATAAATTATTTCAATGTGAACAACATGCAATTTGCCATGTGGCTGTTGGATCCATGAGCCAATTGTAAAATCTATAGTGTGTGACAATGTGGTTGCTTCTTCCTGGTTATCTGCATAAGACCAAGATATTTCTTTTCAGTGTTCTATTTCTCTTCTAGTCTGTAAAACATTTTTATTTACACAATTACTTATTAGCCTTAATCTTTGGAAATGAAACAAAAAAAAGAGTCAATGTCTCATATCTATATCCTTTGGTCCAGCCTTTTGAAGTACAAAAGTATGCCCAGAAAATACTGTACTCATTTAGGGTTTAGTAGGGTCAAAAAGACTACTGTTTCTATACATTTGATTAAGCAATTTGACAAAACAATAGTATATTGTACAAGAGTCACAAAGAGTTATTTAAAAATTTGGGGATTTATATTCTAATAAGATTATTTAATTAACAATTAAAATGAATATTTTACGAATCTAATGATTTGTAGATATTGATACGGAAGAGATACACTGCATATGGTTTGAATTATTTTGTGTCTCCCCCCACACCACCAGCCAAACACTATATTTCAAAAAAAAAACCTTCTGCTAAAAATAACTCAGTATGTGATTCATATAAACAAATCTTCCATGTGTCATATGAAAAATATTTTCATTTACTAATACTTAGTATTTTATCAAATATTGAGTTCCTTTATAGCAGGTACTATTTTTGGTGTAGGGGGTTACAGCAAAGGACAAATCAAGTTCATGAAGGGTGATAATAAAAATAAAATAAAAGTGAGTGAGCAATGTGTAGTGATAGGTGTTACAATTTTACTTAGAATATTCAGATAAGAAATTTTCATGCCAGGAACAATGGCTCACACCTGTAAACTCAGCACTTTGGGAGGCCGAGGAGGGTGGATCATAAAGTAAGGAATTTGAAACCAGTGTGGCCAACATGGTGAAACCTCGTCTCTTCTAAAACTACAAAAATTAGCTGGGCATGGGTGCATATGCCTCTAATCCCAGCTACTTGGGAGGCTGAGGCAGGAGAATCGCTTGAATCCAGGAGATGGAGGTTGCAGGGAACCAAGATCACGTCATTGCGCTCCAGCCTGGGTGACAAGAGTGAAATTCTGTCTCAAACAAACAAACAAAAAGAAGAAGAAGAAGAAGTTTCCACGCATCAGAATAAACTGAGGGAATGATTTATGGAGATATTAAGGATAAGAGTTTTATCCATGACAGCCCCTTCCATGGGAGTGTGATTGGCCTGTTGGAGATACAACAGACGACTGGAGGACATCTGCCTGAAAGGACGAAGTTGAAGGTTACAATAGAATAAAGAGCTTCGGCCGGGTTACTTACACAAGACCTTCTAAGCATAGCAAGGATTTCGAACTCTATTATATGTATGATACAAAATCACGGCAAGTGTTAAACCACTTACACTTTAAAGGCATCATTCTGACTGCCTAGTGCTAAATAAATTGACGTGAGACTATAAGCAGTGAGTTTGATAAAATGTCCTTTGTAATTTTCCAAACAATTCATGAGGATAACATTGAAAAGTATGGTAATTATAGAAGTGGTAGAAAATAAAAAGATTGGGGAAAGATTTTGAAAAAAATAATTGGTAGATGTAGCTGTGGATTAGATATAAGGACTGAGAAAAAGAGGGGACTCAAGATTTTCTCTAAAGATTTTTTCCTTGAGCAACAGGGTGGATGGTAAATCATTATTAAAATGGGAATAAGAATTGAGGAACAGTGTATCTACAAACTTGTATTGGGCCTGCTGTATTCAAATTGTTTATTAGACAACCAAATGGAGATATCAACTTCACAACAGAATATATGAATTTGGAGCTCAGGAAAACAGCTTTGACCTGAGATATAAATTTAGGAATCATTAACCTTTAAATGATATTTAAAACTATGAGGCTAAATGACTTGGCTTAGAGAATAGATTGAAATGGAAACAAGATGAAGCCTAAGTTCTCAGTCATGAGACATTATAATGCTAAACATGTAGGAAGAGATGAAAACACCATTAACAAATAGTAGATACACTATCAGTAAAGTAAGAGAAAAACAGCAGTCTCAGAGCAAAGTTAAAAGTTTCAGGGGGCCAGGCCAGTGGCTCATGCCTGTAATAACAGCACATAGGGAGATCAAGGCAGGTGGATTGCTTGAGCCCAGAAGTTCAAGATCAGTCTGGCCAACACAGGGAGACCCCTGTCTCTACAAAAATTTCAAAAATTGCCTGGGCATGGTAGTGTTCACCTGTAGTCTCAGTCACTTGGGAGCCTGAGGTGGGAGGATCACTTGATCCCAGGAGGTTGAAACTGTTTGTGCCACTGCACTCCAGCCTGGAAAAATGAGCAAGGCACTGTCTCATTCCTTTTTCAGGAAAGAGAGCGATCAACTGAGTCAGATATTTTTGAGGGTAGTTTTAGAGTATGGATAGAACTTCAGATGCGGCAATGACTGAAGCCCTGGTTTAAAGGAATGAAAAAAAAAAAAAAAAGAAGTGGAGAACGGAATACAGATATAAGCAAAAGAACTAAAGATAACTTCAGAGAAAATGATCAATTAAGATAAATCATGGTTGCATGTGCAGCAAAGGAGCAGAAGCTTACTGGGAAGTCGGTGCTAGCAAGGGGCTGGGGGCAATTACAAGCAAGGGGAGTCTCTACAAACCTTAGGCTAACTAACTCATGGAGAGTGAAGGGATTGTCCAAGGAATGACTGAAAGATGTAAGAAAAATTTAGTTTCTGGAAAGCACTTTTGTAGTGCTTTTTGAGAGGCTAGGGAAGGGTGTGGAATCAGGTCAGTTTACAGCATGAATAGAACCATAGGGGGATAAAAGTCCAGGTGATGAACCATGCCCTGGGAAACATGGACATTTCATGATTGAGGTCAACATTATTCACCATTATAATCCTAGACTCATCATTGTTTCAATGGATCATGAGTTCCAGTTCCTACCTGGGACTCGACTCTGGCTGCTTGTAGTGATTGGATTGCAACTGCTAGTAAGTAAAGATGGATGGAGCATTAGGGCCTCTCAAAGAGTTTGTAAGCCATGTTAAAAGTAATGTTGGGAGGCTGAGATGGGCGGATCATGAGGTCAGGAGATCGAGACCATCCCGGCAAACAGGGTGAAACCCTGTCTCTACTAAAACTACAAAAAATTAGCTGGGTGTGGTGGCAGGCACCTGTAGTCCCAGCTACTCAGGAGGCTGAGGCAGTAGAATGGTGTGAACCCGGGAGGTGGAGTGTGCAGTGAGCCGAGATCACGCCACTCACTCCAGCCTGGGCAACACAGCGAGACTCCGTATTAAAAAAAAAAAAAATGTAATGTTGAAGTTGCTGGAGGCCTTTGAGACAACTTCAGAGAGCAAATATAAATATAGTGTGACTTTCTCTCTTTATTCAACAAATTCGTACATATTTTATGTATTTTCCATGTGATGGATTCTGCGTTGGGTACTGGCAATATAATGAGGAAAACCAATTACTTCCTTTCATTTAAGAGTTACTTAATTTATATTCAACATGGCCCAGATAGATTTCAAGATCTAGTTATATGTTACAATCCCTCAATTATAATTTTCTCTTAAAAATGCTACAATATCAACTTTATTCTCACTTTAAATTAATCTTGGAAAAAACGGTCCTAAAATAACATCTGACAATTTTCAATCTGTGTATATCAGATCTTGATTTAAAAAGTTTTTGGCAGTCATGTAGTTTCCCACCAAATTGTATATATTTAACATAAAGACAAAATCTTAGAGTCTGTGAGATATTAAGTTTCATGCTTATGATTTCTCTTAACACTGTGTTTCTTAATCTGCTATAAAATCTCTGCAAATCAGAAATTCTGTTGGATAAGAAAAGAATAAAATCCTTTTTAAGGCTTTTGATTTATAAATAAAAAGACTCTTATTTGACTTTCCTATAGATCCTTTGAGAAAGCTAATTCAACAGTTTAACTATTCCCTCCAGGTACACAATCCTTAATAAATTGATTTAAGAGATTTCCTATTTGACATAATACCCTGAGACAAGATTGCTTAATTTAATGGCCTTTATGACTACAATTTCCAAAAAAGCATTCCAAAATATTAATATCATGCCTTGTGTCTTTGGAAAAATAACAAAATGCTTCTGACTATTAATTTTGAGATTTTACGTCAGGCTTACAAGGGTATTTGGAGTTGAATGAGGACTGATATTTATAATCTTTAGTTATAGAAATTAGGTCCACAACAATACATAAAACAGCATTATAATGATTTATTTCTAAATAATTAAAAGTTACTTTGCTCTACAGAGCTTGAACATTTTCTACTGTGCATCTAATACTTCATTGTTACTGAGAAGAAAAACATTTAAAAATAACCCGAGTAAGCTAATTCATTCATAATTTTGAATTCATCATAATTTTTTTGTAAACAAAAAAATAAAGCCGTTTTATCACTTAAGATTTTTTTCCCCTTAGATAGCAAAGAACTGGAGTATTCAACACATCAGACGTACATGGAAATTATTCAGGAGACATTTGTAGAAAATTGGATGTGATCCAGACCACAATGACCTCGATTGAAATTGAAAAATTCACAGGAGACTGATTACAGAAGTGGGAAGTTAAAGATATGGAAATTACACTTGATAGACATGACACAATTTTAGCTAAGAATAAGGAGAGCACTAAAAGCTATAAAAAGGAAAAGTGATGGCCTGGAAAACAAGTGAGGAGCATGCAGCATCCAGGGCTTTTTTGTGGAAAGACAGATTTTTTTGTTGTTTGAAAAAATATATTAGTATTGCCCTAATTTAATTACTCACTGAAGAGCAATATTGTATTCTACTGCAAAATGTAGAATTTTAAAAATATCTGAAAATGACTTTACCAATTAAAATTCAGGTGAATAACATTGAGGAACTTCTCTATTTGGACAACTACATTGTTGAATACTAATGAGAGAAGAACATGAAATCATTTATGTTCGCAAGTCCACAAGTTAGCACTATTTGCAAACGTTTGATGTTATATTTTCTAAAATATTTGTGATTTGAAAGGGAGCTCCATTTGAGATTGTTAACTTTTTGAAGCCAATAGGAAATTACCTAATTTCTTAACATCCTCTCCCCAAACATCACTGGCAATTCTTTTTGTCTCAAGTAATGACTCTTCCACCTTCTCCACTTAACTTTTAAATGCATAAATGCTTGAGAGCTTAGAACCTCACCAAAGAGCTTTTCTGTATTTTTTGTCTCCCAAGGGGACCTCATGCTATCTTGTGGATTTTGATGCTCCCTATGCTTGTCATCTGAAGACATTCAATTCACATCTCTATCCTTAACCTTTCTGTTGAGTGCAAGACTCTCATATACAATATTATACAACTGCTTACTACTCAAAGTCTTCACATAGAAGTCAAATATATGTCTCACAGTTGACACTGTCAAATGGAATTATATATGTTTCTATTCACAAACCTGCTAGCCCCCAAGATTTACTCCTTTCAGCAAGTGGCACTATCACTGAACACTTAGAATGAAAGATAGAAGTCACCCTAGATACTTCTCTTTTTCTTATACCCTATAGTTCATTAATATGTCATATCAGCTGAATCTCCAAAAAACTATATATAAAATTAAAAGTCTCACCATCTGTTCCTAGTCCAATCCTCCTTTTAGCCCAGTGTGGCTCATTGGTCTTTAAATAGAAGTATAATAAATGTGTTAGGCATTAGGGATTAAAGCATCTTCTTAAAGAGGTAAAGCCAGGCCTTTATTCCATTCACCACATACTCCACATGAACACAGAAGCCAGCAGGGGAACAACAAGAACTCACAATTTTAGTATATAGCATAAGGTCTTCTAATAAAGTTGTGACCATGACGCTATAGAAACACTCAAGATTTTTAAAGAAGAGGTAAGAGTTTCCAATTTAAGACATGCTAAAACACATTTGGTGAAGATAAAATAGCATTGAAAAAAGCTGAGAGATAGGAAATAGCACTTTTACTGGCATTAAGTTGGCTTGACAAAGAGCACAAGATTCATTTAGTCATTTAAAATATATTGATTGGGTACCTTCTGTGTCAATGAGCCCTGTTCTAGGCACTAGAGATATAATACAATATAAAATAAAATAAAATAAAATAAATGTGCTCTCATAGAGCTTAGATTCTAGAGGAAGGGGAAATACATTAATCAATTCGACAAATTCAAACACTGATAAATGCTAGGAGGAAAACAAAATGAGGTAAACAAAGTGAGAGTGGCTTGAAGCTAGGAGGCCTCTCAGTGAAGCTGACAATAGATTGGGGACCAGAAGAGTAGAAAGGAGGCTGCCATTTGCAAATCTGAGGTAAGAGCACTGTTGGGAGAAGAGAATGGGATGTTTTAAAGGAATAAAAATGACTTGTTTCAGGTTTTTATAATATTAAGAAAAATATTTTGACATAATGTCAATTTAAAATTATTGTTCATATATTCGATGAATAGTATGGTCTCAACTCTGTTAATGATTTTAATAAAAAATAATATGTAAATTAGAATAAACTGAAAGTTTATTAAAGTATGATCTTTACAACACAAACATATAATAAAAGCACCTACTCTACATTAGCTTTTGTAATAACCTTTCCATCTATATCCATGTCTAAGCCACATCTATAGGGTAGATCAGAGTGCAGGTTCTAGACCCAGGCTACTTGTATTCAATTACTTTCCCATTCCATGCTGCATAATCTTGGGCAAGTTATATAAACTTTAGGGGTCTCAGATTATACATTTGTAAAATCAGGAATAGTAACATAATCTCCCTATGGGTTGTTGTGAACAATCATTGAATTTATACGAGCAGATCACACAGAAAATTGTGCAACATAGTAAATGTTTATCAAATGTTTGTTATTGTTTTAGTCATATTTATGTTAATGACAATGGGTGATTTTTTAAAATCTCAACAGAAATACACACATTTTAGTAGAGGAATTATGGAAGCTTTCATTTCTTTTTATTTTTAATTCTCCACATTTTCCTAAATGAGCAAAAGTAATTTCTGCTTAAACGCGGAAATACTTTCAGAGAAACAAGTCATTAAGCGATTTTATCATTGTGTGAACATCATAGAGTGTACTTTCACAAACCTAGATGGTTTAGTGTCTTAGGCTATTCTTGCAACACTATAAAGAAATACCTGAGCCTGGGTAATTTACAAAGAAAAGAGGTTTAATTGGCCCATGGTTCTGCAGGTTGTACAGGAAGTGTGGTATCAGCATCTACTTCTAGTGCGGGCCTCAGGGAACTTACAATCATGGTGATGAGCAACGGAGAGTCAGCATGTCACACGGCAAGAATGGGAGCAAGAGAGGAAGGTGGAAGATTCCACACACTTTTAAACAACCCAATCTCATGAGAACTCACTCACTAGCGTGAGGACATCACCAAGCCATTCATAAGGGGTCTGCCCCCATGTCCCAAACACCCGCCACCAGACCCCACCTCCAACACTGGCGATTACATTTCAACATGAGATTTGGAGGGGACAAACAACCAAACTTTATCATTTAGCCTACTACACCTAGGCTGTATGGTGTACCCTATTGTTTCTAGGCTATAAACCTGTACAGCATATCACTGTACTGAATATTATAGGCAATTGTAACTAAAATATTTGTGTATATAAACATATCTAAACATAGAAGAGGTATGGAAAAACACAGTACAAAATATTTTATGCTACACCTGTATAGGGTAATTACCATAAATGGAGCTTGCAGGACACGAAGTTGCTCTGGGTAAGTCAGGGAGTGAGTGGTGAGTGAATGTGAAGGCCTAGGACATTACTGTACACTACTGCAGACTTATGAACACTGTATACTTAGGATAAACTAAATTTGTAAAAATATTTTTCTTTCTTCAACAATAAATTAACCTTAGCTTACTAGAAGACCACCATTGTACTTATGGTCCATCACTGGCTGCAATGCCATTATGTGGTACATGATTGTGTTATTTTCCTAAGCCTAAATATCAAACATGTTTTTAAAAAGATACAAGTGAAAACTAAGGTTACCTGTTAGAATATGTTCAGTCTTCAGCTTGAATGCATGGGGCCTATTGCAAGGACTCAGTTAAATATGGAGATATAATGATATGCCAGGAGAAAATGTTAAACAACATGGAAATAGTATCCTCCAAATTACAGAAAGATTATACCTCCATTTGAATTATATTTCCCAGGAGAATTTGTTTATAAATATTAGTGTATTCCATTCACCTGATGCATTAGTCTACCCAGCTATCATAACAAAATACCATAGACTGAGTGGCTTAAACAACAAAAATATATTTCTCACTGTTCTGAAGGAAAAGATGTCTAAGATTAAGGCATTGGTAATATAGGTTTCATTCTTCTCTGGGGATATAGGCAGCTGCCGTCTTGCGATGTGTTCACAGGGCCTTTTCTTTATGCAGTCCAGTGGTAGAGAAGAGATTGCAAAGGGCTCCCTGATCTCTCTTATTTGAAGACATTAATCCCATCTTGAGGATCCATTCTCATTACTGCATCTAACCCTATAGGCCCCATCTCCAATTATTATCACATTAAAGATTAGGGCTTCTGGCTGGCCATGGTCGCTCACACCTGTAATCCCAGCATTTTTGAAGGCCAAGGCAGGAAGATTGCTTGAGTGCAGGAGTTTATGCCAGCCTGAGTAACATAGTGAAACCTCATCTACACAAAAATACAGAAAATTAGCCAGGCAAGGTGGCATGTGCCTGTAGTTCCAGCTACTTGGGAAGCTGAGGCAGGATAATCATTTGAGTCCAGGAGGCAGAGATTGCAGTGAGCTTAGAATGTGCCATTGCACTCCAATCTAGGTGACAGAGTGAGTCTCAAAAAAAAAAAAAAAAAAAAAAAAAAAAGAAAGAAAGAAAGAAAGAAAAAAGAAAAAAAAAAGAAAAAGAAAAATTAGGGTTTTAATATCCTCCAGTTCCAAGATTCAATGGTAAAGCGCAATGGTCATGGCACCTGTAATGGGTGTTGTGTTCATACAATGTCTTATCTTTTCATATGTTCTATGCAGGTATGGTGGATTTTTGCTACGTTGGGGTCATACTTGGGAAATGAGAATATTTTGCAACACTAAAAATTGATAAATCTGCAAGACGTGCCAAACAATCTTTCCTATTCAGAGTGTTCCTGATTCCCCATGGTATTGCTGAAAACATGGATACAGGTTCCCTCTTTTCTGGACCTATCTCTCCTCCACCTGCAAAGCTGAAGCAAAATATTTCCCATCAACCTCTCCAAAGAACAGTGTCTCTCCTATGGATTCATTTCTTTATATCTCTGAAATATTTCTAAGACAAGATTTTGGAGGTAAAGGCTATATTTCTCTTTTCAGTCATACTACAAACTCTCCCCTGAGGGTATTAGCTCAGGAGACACCACCAGTTAAAAGAAGGATAGAAAATTTAAGACATATGGAAAAAAGTTAAATATAAATTAACATCTAAAAATAGAGGAATGAAATGTTTTCTATTGGATTTAGCAATAAGAAAACCAGTGGAACTCAGTGAGGTATTTCAGGGGAATGATTGTGCTGGAAGTCAGAATGAAGTTGGTCGAGATTTAAATACAATGTAAGAAAATGGAAACATCAAGGAGACTAATGAAATTTAGTTAGAATTTAACAAACTACAATGAATAGCTACCTATCCCATGATTTTGGCAACATTGTAGTTGTGAGAAATTTTAAGAGGTGTGGTGCATTTTATGATTCATAGTTTTGCCCCTAGGGAACTCATTAATTCTCTTGCTAATTAATTTTGGTAATAATGCAGATAAGGGGATATAGCTTAAAATAGACTTCCTTTTAATTGATGTGTCATAAAACCTATTTCTATAACTGATACATTCTTTATCAAAATTTAATACTAAGAGCAGCAGGACTTCATTTGAAATGTTCATACACAATATGCAGGAGTAACATTTAAAAAATTTTAAGCATGTAAAACTGAGTGATACATAATATGGTTATGTATATAGTCAATGAAACTGATTTTTTGTGACTAGTTGAAAATATGATAACCGAGATAAAACCCATTATTCTTCTGGTTCCAGTAATACTTGTAATTTTAAAATGAGTACCAATAGCCTTTACAAATTTTGAAAAACTACGTTATAAGCAGAATAAAACACAAAAGGTAAATTTATTAATATGTACCTCTATTAGAAACTACACGAAGAGGCAACAAAATCCAATGTAAATCCTTAACAAAATTGGTTTTCAGTTTATGGTCGTGTAAAATAGGTCCCATCTAAGTAAAAATCAATACTCTGAATTGGTCTGTGCCAGTTTGCTATAACTATAAAAGTCAAGTATTTCTATCAGTTGCAATACCTCTGCTTAACCTTAGCTGAAGAAAACTTTATAAGGAGAAAAATAGAATCCGTTGAGGAAAAAAAAAACCAAAACTCATGCTATTAAAATATAGTAAGCAGTAAACATTACTGGATAAAGGTTTAGCAAATATTAGTACATATTGGCATATATAGAGATTTAGAAATAGATATGTGATTAACCAACAAATATTGACTGAGTTTGAATGAATGATTAAATAATAATTTCTTTTTTGAAAAAGCAATGAAGTCATGATTAGCCAAGAGAACACGCATCACTGGCCACTACAATAGTTTTTAAAGTTTTCCTTAGTATTTTCTTTCTGTTTTATGATTAATATCTCCAAAAGACAGACACAACTGAAATTTAAGTCTATCCAAGTTATTGTTTATTAGCACTTTTTGTGCTGGATGAGTAGGAGGTGATTCATAAGTTTATGATTAAAGGGAGTTTCTACATTGTCTCCACTCTAAATTATTATCAGTTATGCCTCCCTTTCATTAATATGAAAGTGAATAATTATTAGAATTCATGTTTATCCTTGTTTCTACAGAAAGATTATCCCTGATTTCATTTTTCTCTTTAGTAATTCCATCCACCTCTAATCATGTCTTAATACTATCTAAACAGTAGAGTATTAACTATACTATCTATACAGCACTCACTGTATAGATCAGCCAGTTTAAATCATTAGGATTCAATTAAAACAAAAGGACTGCCATGACCTTGATAAAATTTTGCACCAACAGTCTAACATTGTATTCATGTAACACTGGAAATCCAAGATTAAGCAGCCTGAATGCCTGTCTCAATCCCACATCTGAGTCATTGATGTTGTCTAGACACTACCTATATTTTCCAGATATATTTTTCCAAAATACATAACATAAATTAATAAAATGAAAGTTGTCCTAATTATTAACATATGCTGCAAATCCCATCCTTCTTGCTTTCTCAATGGCATTAATCAACTAAAATTATTTTTTGTTTTTGTTTTGTTTTGGGGGACAGTCTCACTCTGTTGCCCAGGCTGGAGTGCAGTGGCATGATCTCTGCTCACTGCAACCTCCACCTCCTGGGTTCAAGCAATTCTTGAGCCTCAGCCTCCGGAGTAGCTGGGATTACAGAAGCACGTCACCATGCTCAGCTATTTTTTTTTTTTTTTAATTTTCTGTAGAGACAGGGTTTCATCAAGTTGCCCAAGCTGGTCTGGAGCTCCTGGCCTCAAGTGATCTGCCCATCTTGGACCCCCAAAATGCTAGGATTATAGGTGTGAGCCACCACGTCTGGCCAATCAAGCAAAATTCAATCTAGGTCTTGAAGCTATAATCTTTTCCACATCGAGGGATCTTTCTTATTGCCTATAATGCAGTCATGCCCTCCCTAATTTAAGGCTATCCCCTTTATTCATATCCTCGTTTCCTTATTTTCAACACAAATTCCTAAAATTGTAGAATCTACCTGAGGAATATATTTCTTTATCAATGAAGTTCATGTTAAAGCTCAACTTTATGTATGGAATTAATTTCTATAAAAATTCCACAATCAAAATGGGATGTATTTATTGCTTGAGAACTCCAAGCCTTGAGATGGTTGTGAACTTTCTACACCCACATTAACAAGTAACTACATGACAAGGTCAAGCTAGAACATAGCTCCAGAATTCTCTGTATGACTTTCTACAACTTATTTGATGTTCTCAGATTGCTGGTTACTCTAAGTCTGTATTTTCTCCGAAATGTAAGTCCCAAAATATTTTAAACATAAGAAATTGAGAAAAAAATTAAAGACATCTTGTTTCAGTCCCTTCATTCACTGGCAAACTTTTACATTGAGTAATTCATAACAGCTACCCACATTTTTCACAGTCCCTGTTCCTTAATGCTCTGTAATTCAACTCTCAATAATCTATTCTAACAGCTGCTATGAAGGCTCCATTGATCTCCCACTTTCTAAAACTAAAAGCTTTTCTTCACTCATTCATCCTGGCCTCTGTGCAGCATTTGGCACATTTAGCTTTTCTGAAAATTTCTCTTCCTTGGGCTTCCATGGGACAAGGCCACTACAATATATTACCTTTCCTCCTATATCATCAGTCACCTCCACTCTTACTTCATTTGTCCCTTACCCTCCTTAAATATGAATGTGCTACGAGTCTGTTTTATTCATGTCTTAGTCTACATTTCTTCTTCAGAGATCACCACACATTTTGCAGCTTCAGCTTTATCTTATTCATATGACATATTGCTGCAAAGAAACATATCCACATTTATACATGCATGTACATATATTCCCACATTTTCCTGTGGATATGCCACTTATGTTAGTTGTGTATGTGAAGATGTGTATATGCTTATATAGATAAAGAGAATCATAGAGATCAATGAGCAGATATAACACTGATGGCTCTTCTGAGTTCAATTTTCCAACAACCTACTATGTATACTTACCTCAATGCTCTATCACTCCAAACACTATGTATTTAATATGATATTCATCTCTGCCATCTTTTAGTTGCATTTAACTCATCCTTTTTTTCATAATAGAGCCCATTATTTTATAACAGTATTCTTTTCTTCACCGCATTCTAACCTAAGTTTTTATAAACCTGTACCAGCTATATTTGTATCTTCTAACACTGACTATCTGGAATCATGTTACTGAGCATTTTAACTTCTTCCCAGGCCTAGTTAAAATATGATATTTAGGGCACTCTGGAAATAATGTAATATAAAAGAATAAAATAAATAAATTTCAATCATAAAAGAATGAGCATATTAATTATAAAAGAATAAAATGAATTATCTATAAAAGAATAAAATAAAGTATAAAATAATAAAATAAATTAAGTAAGTGTATTAGTCCATTTTCACATCACTGATAAAGACATACCCAAGACTAGGGAGAAAAATAGGCTTAATTGGATTTACAGGCCAGGAATGGCAGCTCACATCTGTAATCCCAGTACTTTGGGAGGCCGAGGAAGGCAGATCACTTGAGGTCAAGACCAGTCCTGCCAACAAGGCGAAACCCCGTCTCTACTAAAGGTACAAAACTTAGGCATGGTGGCACATGCTTGTAGTCCCAGCTTCTTGGGAGGCTGAGGCACGAGAATCACTCGAACCCAGACTGCACTCCAGCCTGGATGACACAGTGAGACTCTATTTCAAAAAAAAAAAAAAAAAAAAGAATAAATAATTGGACTTACAGTTCCACATGGCTGGGGAGGCCTCAGAATTATACTGGGAGGTGAAAGGCACTTGTTACATGGGAGTGGCAAGAAAAAATGAAGAAGATGCAAAGGCAGAAACCCCTGATAAAACCATCAGATCTCATGAGACTTATTCACTACCATGAGAACAATATAGGGGAAACTGCCCCCATGATTCAAATTACCTCCCACTGAGTCCCTCCCACAACACATGGGAATTATGGGAGTGCAAGTCAAGATGAGATATGGATGGGGACACAGCAAAACCATATCACTCCTCCTCTGGCCACTCCAAATTTCATGTCCTCACACTTCAAAACCAATCATGCCTTCCCAACAGTCCCCCAAAGTCTAACACATTTCAGCATTAACCCAAAAGTCCACAGTCCAAAGTTTCAAGTCCCTTCCCTCTATGAGCCTATAAAATCAAACACAAGCTAGTTACTTCCTAGGTAAAATGGGTGTACAGTTATTTGGTAAATATAGTCATTCAAAACAGGAGAAACTGGCCAAAACAAAGGGGTTAAAGGGGCCCAAGAAAGTCAGAATTCCAGTGGGGCAGTCAAATTTTAAAGCTCCAAAATGATTTTCTTTGACTCCAGGTCTCACATCCAGGTCACACTGATGCAGGAAGTTGTTTCCCATGGTTTCGGGCAGCTCTGCCCCTGTGGCTTTGAAAGGTACCCCTTTTCTCTCAGCTGCTTTCATGGGCTGGCATTGAGTGTCTGTGGCTTTTCCAGGGAAACAGTGCAAGCTGTCAGTGGATCTAACATTCTGGGGTCTGGAGGACAGTGGCCCTCTTCTCATAGCTCCTCTAGGCAGTGCCTCAGTAGGGACTCTGTGTGAGGTCTCCAACCCCATACTTCCTTTCCACAATGCCCTAGCAGAGGTTCTCCATGAGCACCCCACCCCTGCACCAAACTTCTGCCTGGGCATCCAGGCATTTCCATACATCTTCTGAAATCTAGGTGGAGGTTCCCAAATCCCAATTCTTGACTTCCATGCACTGGCAGGCTCAACATCATGTGGAAGCCGCCAAGGCTTGAGGCTTGCACCCTTTGAAGCCATTACCTGAGCTCTACTTTGACCCCTTTCAGCCATGGCTGGAGCAGTTGGGACACAGGGCACCAAGTCCCTAGGCCACACACAACACAGGGACCCTGGACCTAGCCTCTGAAACCATTTCCTCCTAGGCCTCCAGGCCCGTGATGGGAGGGGCTGCTGTGGAGACCTCCAACATGCCCTGGAAACATTTTCCCCATTGTCTTGGGAATTAACATTTGGCCCCTCATTACTTATGCAAATGTCTTCAGGTGGCTTGAATTTTTCCTCAGAACATGGGTTTTTCTTTTCTATCACATTGTCAGGCTGCAAATTTTCTGAACTTTCATGCTCTGTTTCACCTATAAAACTGAATGCCTTCAACAGCACCCAAGTCACCTCTTCAATGCTTTGCTGCCTAGAAATTTCTCCCACTAGATACCCTAAATCATCTCTCTCAAGTTCAAAGTTCCACAAATCTCTAGACCGGGACAAAATGCCACCAGTCTCTTTGCTAAAACATAACAAGAGTTGCCTTTGCTCCAGTTCTCAGCAAGTTCTCTTCTCTATCTGAGACCACCTCAGCTGGGACTTTATTGTCCATATTGCTATCAGGCTTATGATCAAAGCCATTCAACAAGTCTCTAGGAAGTTCCAAACTTTCCCACATTTTCCTGTCTTCTTTTGAGCCCTCCAAACTATTCCAACCTCTGCCTGTTACCCAAAGTTGCTTTCACATTTTTGGGTATCTTTTCAGCAATGCCCCACTCTACTGGCACCAATTTACTGTATTAGTCTATTTTCACACTGCTGATAAAGACATAACCAAGGCTGAGAAGAAAAAGAGGTTTAACTAGACTTATAGTTCCACATGGCTGGGGAGGACACAGAATTATGCTGGGAGGTGAAATGTACTTCTTACGTTGTGGCAGCAAGAGAAAATGAGGAAGATGCAAAATGGAAACCCCTTATAAAACTATCAGACCTCATGAGGCTTATTCATTACTATGAGAACAGTATGGGGAAACTGCCCCTGTAATTCAAATTATCTCCCACCAGGTCCCTCGCACAACACATGGGAATTCTGGGAGTACAATCCAAGATAAGATTTGAGTGGGGACACAGCCAAACCATATCAGTAGCCAAATGAATTTTGATGGTGTCAGTTTTCTTTGCTACTCAAATCCCAGGCTTCTGTAAGTTCTTCTTCTCCTTCATAAGAGCTTAAGTAGCAAGAAAACTTTTGTTTATTTATTTTTCCACACTAGGTTCTGTCACATGATGTCTCAGGCAGTAGTCGTATTCTGTAACTTCCTCTGCATTACCAAGTTATGGCCATAAGATCCAGCTCTTTAAAATCTATAAGATTTTCTGCAATATCTAAAATATACATATAACTATATGTTTAGGTCATTGAATATTTTGAATTTATCTGTTCAAACATTATAGACTAAATAGAAAAAAGGGGAAACAATAAAGTATTTTATATGCATAGCAAACTCTTCTCTAAGGTTCTGACTTATTTTTTTTTTTCTTCCTGTATTAGTTCATTTTCACACTGCTATAAAGATTCTACCTGAGACTGGGTAATTTATAAACAAGAGAGGTTTACCTGACTTACAGTTCTGCATGACTGAGGAGGCCGCAGGAAACTTACAATAACGGCAGAAGGTAAAGGGGAAGTCGGCACCTTATTCACAAGATGGCAGGAGAGAGAAAAAGAGTGAAAGGGGAACTACCAAACACTTATAAATCCATGAGCTCTAGTGACAGCTCACTCACTATCACAAGAACAGCAGTGGGGAACCATCCACATGATCCAGTCACCTTCCACCAAGTTCCTCCCTTGACACCTGAGGGTTACAATTCAACATGATATTTGAGCGGGGACACAGAGCCAAACCATATTATTTCCTCATCTCTTTTATTTACAAAGAGTCACTGCCTCCTGCCTGGAAGAACATTTATATTAATTTCTGGGTTATAATCACATTATCTGTGATTAATATATTTATCTCTTTCATTTAAAAATGGCCCAACTACAGATATATTACAAATGACTTTTTTCCATTTTTGTATTCAAAATCATGTGAAAGTGACAACAAAAACACACTACTCAACTGAAAGCTACCATTGCTTGTACTAGAGAAGATTAAATTCTTAGGTTAGTTGACTTAAACTACTCATACTCTGTAGATTTAACAGTACAAAAGCAAAATAATGATAATATGATAACTGGAGAAATGCGGTAAATATGATAAATTACTCTAACATTTTATTTAGACTGCCAAATGATTAAGACTGTTGCAATGATTACTGTAATGATCACATTATAAAAAGTAGCAAAATGAAGATATCTGCTTTAAAGATGACCTGAAGTTACAATTTGATAATAGAAGTAAAATCAGTATTGGATGAAAAAATTCAATTAGTATGAACTGATTTGCTTGAGCAGCTTCAGGGAACTTAACCTCTAGTCTCCTCTTTTAGTTTTCCTAATTATGTTTCCCCTATATTATTATTATCACTACAGGAGATACCCAACATTCATTGTTAATATTATTGGAGGTCCTTCCCCTCTCTGAATCTCTTTTTATCACACATTTTTATCACATGTTTTATTGTTCTTCTTTCTTTCTTCACCTATATGTGAGATTGAAGACTGCCTGACTACACAATAATGATATCAGTGTCAGAGACAACACAAAGATTCCAGAAGAAAATTTAAAATATGTAATTCCTTTCTTTATAAATGTTGAACATTTAGAATGTTAAAAAAATTGAGTCAATGTAATTTATAAACATGAATTATGTTTGCTCGGGCTCATCACTAAGCCTCAACTCCATGGACAAGAAACCACCTTAGCAATTTTAAAGTAGAATATAAGGAATTATACATCAAGAATTATCTGTATATTAGCAAAAAATGTTGATTGGATTTGGCAAATTATATGTAAACTTTTATCTAGTTCAGCTACCTGCTTCAAGGTAGCTGAAACTTTTTTATCCCAAGGGACATTAATTGAAATGTTTTATGAAAGACACAGTCCTCGTCAAATTGAAAATCCATTAATTTAAATGAATGTATAGCTTATTTTATATGTAAACAAAAATTTTACATCCTCTAGCAACTCTACATATGATTTTGTAGTACATGCAGCATTATTACAATATGGGTGAGCATTAAATGTATAAAAGTAATTATAATTGAATACAGGTTGCATGAAGTAAAAGGCAAATAATATTTAGTCAAACATATATTAAAAGGAGATGTTTACTGAATCTTATCTAGGCAATATGGCTTGAAATTAAAACTTTAATGAATGTAATGACTTGTGCATAAGTAAAAGAATATTAAATCTAATTATGTTTTCTTTAAAGGTTTTAAACCATCTCTCTTTTATTCTACTATACAGCTACGAAAAATATCAATTCATACATTATTGTTATCAAAATAATTGTTTTAATGTAGTTAACAACTTAAGTTATATCTGTAAAATATTACAGAATAATTAAAGGAGCAAGTTATAAATGTTCAAATGTGCTAAATATCAGATATGCTGAAGAAATGTAATTACAAGTCTTTGCCTACTTACCATTCCACTATAAATAGTAAAAGAAGTTGCTTATAAAACATAAGATTCCATTATCATCTACCACAAAGCCATACATTCCCATATTTAAAATAAAGGCTATTTATAAAATCACATGTCAGCAGCTATTCAACATCAAAAGTAGAAGATATTTCAAGTTAATTGTAGTTGTTGTCATTCTTGACCCATTTTAGAAATAATGCATAGGCCTCAAAACATAAGAATTGCCTTCAAATAAAAATATATACATCTGAAATGTGAAAATAAATATTTGAATGATATGAGTAGCTTAACAAAACAGAAATTAAATATTCACTAGTTTTCAAAGGCATTTAATTATAGAATATATTGCAATTTCTCACAGAATTGAAACTACTTATAAAATGGCGGCTCTTCCGCAGGATATATAAATATGGCTTTATAATTTGTACCTATTCCATGGTTAACTCCTTGTTTTATGTTAATGTGTAAAGGAAGTAGCATTATTGCCTTAAGACTTTCTGAAATTCATCTACGATCTCTTCTCATATAGGGTTTTTTTTTTTTATAATTTCATGTTCTAGCCCATTGATACTCATTCAATCTTTAGAAGTGTTTAATAATGTGAGTTCCTGGGTTTTATCTGTAGAAAGCCAGAATACTTGGAAAACAATGATATGGCAAAGCTGCCCAGTTCCCTCTCCCTTTCAGGGATCTGAATAACCTAAAACTCAGCGTACCATGCAGCAAACTGAATACCATGTAAGAATGCAATTGAACACAATGGAAAAGTCAGTTGTTGAGGTGTTTCATCAATATCATGCCTTGCTGTAACTGATAATTAGGTTAATCACAATTATTTTGTAATGCTGAAAACAATTTTACAAAGATCATTCTACTCAAAATAAATATTTTATTGATTCCCATTCATCTTAAAGTAGCTACATTTGCTTTTCAAAATATGATTGGATAGCAACTTTTTAAAGTTATATAAGATATGAGGCAGTGCTTTGTGATATTAAATCTGTATTCTCTATTTATAATAGTAGCAAACACTTGCTCATCATTTATTAGTTTGGCATTCTTCTCAAAGCCCTGCAAGTATTAACTACTTTAACACATATAAATCTTATAGTTATTATTTCACAAAGGAGGAAATAGGCACATGAAAATGAGTATTTTGCTCAACCTCATATAACTACTATGATAGAATAGATGCAAACTGACGTAGTCAGTCTGACTCCAGAATACATGTTTTAGGCTATTATGAGTCACATATGATATTGTTTTCTTAGTATTTGAGAGGCATTTAATTTGGATTAAGTGGGTTAGTGTTTATGAAAATATCAGACACCGTGCAGGCATTAAGTCAATTTTCTTCATTTCTGTCCTGTGACTTCACATTCACCTTCATGATAGGATCCAAGTGCCCATATTGTCTGCAGTATGCCCTTCCATCATGAGTCACGTACAACAGCTTTTTCATCGGTGGCTTTAATCCAAGACTTAGCTTCAAATAAGTACAACAGTAAAGAGCATTGAATTCTTGCTGATAACTTGGCTTCAAGTCAATTTTTTTTACATGAAGAATTACAGGCAAAGATTTATAACAAGTCATCTTCATCGCTAATTAATCAAACCTAGATATGACTTCTTCCTGTACTTTATGAATAGCAGGCTTAAATTTAATTTTTATTAAAGGAAAATCAGATCTCTTTCCACATTTTAAAAATTAAAAATACTAAGAGCATACCTGATAAGTAGGAAATTCGATGGCAACCCTAGTATTAGAATTAGATGTCTCATCTTCAAAAGAACAAGATTTCTGGCTCTGTGTGCTGCTGGAAAACTTACAAGGGAGAGATAAGGAATGAAAGATAAAATAAGCAATAGGAGGTACTGATGAATTAGACACCAAGCTTAGTCATTCTTCAGGATGTGGAGTGTACCAGAAATAGGTACTTTGCAGGATAATATATGGTATTTCATGGGGTATTTTCCTCCGTGATTGATAATCAAATCTCCAATAATGTTCACAATTTTTCACTTTTAATAACTGCTGATAGTTTATTTCTATGAAGACAATCTTCTTTATTAAATAAAAGAAAATTTGAGATGGCTATAAAGATTGACAATGTGTCTTCTTAAATATTTAAACAACAATGATTTACCAACCTACTTATCCTCATTGTTTGCAATAGCCACTAGTTTTAGAAGGGGAATAAATTACCATTTCCATATTTCTTTTCACTTGACTCTGACCTTCCATGCTTGGAGGTTCCCTCCAATAGCAAACTGTCTTTCTGGATCCCTCAGTAACTTAGTCCCTAGATAACCACAAGCTTTTATTTTTAAATCTTACTTTCAGCAATTCCACAGCACTAAAGTTAATGGCTTGCTAAACCCTTGAATACCATTAAAAGCAGGAGTTTGCACATTTGTCTTTTAACTTTGTGTCTGTTCTACTTTCCTTTCTTCTTTAAACAGTTGTTCTTCTATAAAGGCTCAGCAGGGAACTGTTCCCCACAGGCTCAATGAAGTGTTCACATCCGCTGGTCTCTCTAGCAGCAGATTCAATACATGTATTTGGACACAATTAGGCCCTTGAAACGTAGTGAGTTCTCAATTTATTGAATGGTAAAGCAAAAAACAAACCAACCAAAAAGACTAAACAGATCCTCGCATTTCCAATCTTCCAAATGTAACATCCATCAGACAGATCTTGATAAATTTTTTAAAACTCAAAACTTTGCAACTCGATAAACAAAGAGGAAACTCCAAGAAATCGCCTTCATGTAAAAGATAAATAAAAATAATAATGTCTCTGTATTCTTTGTACCTTTGCTTTGAAACTTAAATTATAAGAAAACAACAAATATTCTGCATTAAAATGTTTAAAATAAGCTTACCTAAATTTCTGATAATATTGTGTAACTAAATGTAATTCAACTTTAAGAAAGATAAGTATATTCTGCACGAAGTACATATCAAACATGTTAATATCAGTCAAAGTTCTTTTCATAAAACATCAGTACTACCAATAACTAACCAATAATGGATTTAGTGTTGCATGGAAATTTTCCAAACTTCCAACTACTTATTTGAAGGATTGTGTGTAAACCATAGTATGTCCAAATACACACACATTTCTCCTCATAGAGTAAAAAAAAAAAAAAAAAATTTGAACACACACAAATCAAAATCTAACGTAAAAAAATGAGTATACTACCACAGATTTTCCATTTCAATTAAAATTAGCAGATTAGAGAAAGTGGTACACTATAGTTTAGATCATTATTATAAGAATCTGGTTAGTGTCAATTAAGCTGATGACATGTTTTCCATTGGTCCAAATATTGAGATGAGTTTTTAAAACAAATATCATGTTGTTTTCCCAGATATCTTCTTTTGAGTGTTGGATATGTAATTAATGAAACCATTCAAGCTAAGAATAAATTGTCAGAAAATCATCTGTCTTTTTTGTTTATATATGTGTCATTTTATTAGATATTTGAGATGATTAATACACAGAAGGCTTCATTTCCGCTAGGGGTTTATAAATCTTCTCTAACTGTAAGGCAGACATGAGTTCTTTCTCTACATGCAAGGGAAGAAAACATTTTTTCTTTTCCTTTCTGTTTTTAACTTTTATTTTAAATTCAGGGGCACATGTACAGGCTTATTGCCTGGCTCTATTGTGTGATGCTGAGGTTTTGGGTATCAAAGATTCTGTCACCGTGGTACTGAATATAGGATCCAGTAATTGGTTTTTTAGTTCTTGCCTCTAATCCCACCACTAGTAGTCCCCAGTTTCTAATGTTGCCACCTTCATGTCCGTGAGTACCCAATGTTTAGCTCCCACTTATAAGTTAAATATGTGATATTTCGTTTTCTGTTTCTGCATTAATTTGCTTAGGATAATGGCCTCCAGTTGCATCCATGTTGCTGCAAAGGACATGAGTTTGTCCTTTTTTATGCCTTCATACTATTCTATGGTGTATAATGTACCATATTTTCTTTATCCAGTTTGCTGCTGATGAGTACCTAGGTACCTTGATTTCATGTATTTGCTATTGTGACTAGTGCTGTAGCAAACATACAAATGCATATGTCTTTTGGGTAGAATGATTTGTTTTCTTTTGGGTATATATCCAGTTATGGGATTATTGAGTCAAATGGTTGTTCAACTCTTAGTTCTTTGAGAAATCTCAAAACTGCTTTCCACAGTGACTGAACTAATTTGCATTCCCATCAGGAATATATAGGCATTCTCTTCTCCACAATGTCACCAGCATCTGTTTTTTTTTTTTTTCTAACTTTTTAATAATAGCCATCTGACAGATGGAAGATGGTACCTCATTGTTGTTTTGATTTGCATTTCTCTGATGATTAGTAACATTTCATCAGTCTTGATATAAAATCACTTAACATTGGAAAAGGCCAAATCAAATCTGTTCTATTTGCTTTATAAATGGGGAAATCACTTTAAAAATGGCAGGAGAGTAGTGGATGTGGATGAAGAAGAACATGGAACACACAATAAATCTCAAATGTCATTCATCAAAGGATTTGATTCTAGGGTCATTGCTTTATTAAATTTGTCTACCTATTCCATACTTCTAAATAGAACACATGCATGAGATAATAGCAAACCCCAAGATTCCGTCTCAGCTCTAAATGAAAATGTCATTTTAGAGTTTGAATCTTTGATATAATATTATTAATTCTGATTTGATTTTTTACTGAAAGTTTGTTTCGACAATATGCTATCATAGCAATATGTTTCGCTGCCTAAAAATTAAAATATGCTCTTTAATGATGGTATATACAGTTCATTTAAATCATGAAAAGTAGAAATGCATATTGAAGCTCACTTCCAGTGGTTACATAAAATAGGATGGTTTTAAGTGCGTTATCATTGTACTGTGCATTAGAGAGGAATATATGGATGACACGGTTGTAAGAAGTGATGTCTCCAATTGTCAATCAATCTGACCTAGCAAGGTGCTTCTATTTGTCATAACTAGAGATCCCTAATGGTAAGGGTGAAGCTGCAGACTAAAATGGCATTTCAATTCTCTGTTGATATTCACTCAAAGGAAGATATTTTCAAATAGCCAATTGGTATGGTATAAATAAATTTCCCATAAAATGTGTCACATTTATTCAGCTACAGCGCCACACTTTATTTTACACAAAATGTATGACCCTCCCCGAATGCATCATCTATGTGAATAGATAAAGGTTAATGAATAAATCTTTTCAAAAGTATATTTAAATAGTGCAATTAGCTGCAGAAAAAGATTCTGCTTTAAAATAAACCAAAATACAGTGTTTTCTTGATTACCAGGGACCATTAATTCCCTTTTCAGGGCTCATAAAAGGCTATGGAAAGCAGAAAGGGAAGGCTAAGCAGAGGATAACTTGGGTTCTTATTTCACTATGGTTTATATTGCATTTTAAATAAGCTTCATGTAGGGGAGAAAAAGGGTTCTTCTTGCTTGGATGAGAGTCTGAAATCCTCTGCATTCTATCACAACGGCTATTATTCCCTTTGCAAAGACTTGAGAGTGGAAAGAATAAAGCAGACTAGCTAATTAGAACAAGAATTGAACCTAGAAAGAACAGGGGACAAATACAAAGTTCAAGGGTACACAAAAACTCAGAATTTCCTGAATAAAAGGGAAATTTAGTCATAATTTCCTTGTTGTGTAACTTCATTCTTACTTCTGCCATAAATCATCTTTTCTCATTAGAATATGAGTTATAAACATTTAAGACTATGCTTGCCTATTGAGAGGTTGCTTGCTTCTCCTTGTCAATAAGAGGAAGAAAATGGTACTCTGTATCTAAGACGTATCTGTTAAAATTGAATCAAGAGTAGCCTATTTATGACATTCTATCAAAATTGTAACATGTTAATATTTTCTAGCTATCATTGTAATAACAGCCCCCAGCATACTTAACTTTCCAACATTGAAATGAGATTGTCTTTTAAGTTGGCAGCCTTTTCCATTCCAAAATAAAATAACTGCATATCAAATTGCTATCATAAGCCGTGTAGGAAGAAAGTGCTGCGGCACTCTGTGTTCTACTGAATCACAGTGTTTGTACTCTAAAAGCATCAATATATTTTTAATTACCCCATGAAAAATATTTGAAAGTATTCATACACTTGAAAACATTAGTTTATATAGGCCGGGTGCAGTGGCTCACACCTGTCATTCCAGTACTTTAGGGGGCTGAGGAGAGTGGATCACGAGGCCAGGAGTTCCAGACCAGCCTGCCAACATGGTGAAATATGAAATATTGTCTCTACTAAAAATACAAAAATTAGCCGAGTGCAGTGGCAGGTGCCTGTAATCCCAGCTACTCGGGAGGCTGAGGCAGGAGAATTGCTTGAAAGCGGGAGGTGGAGGTTGCAGTGAGCCAAGATCGTGCCACTGCACTCCAGCCTGGGTGACAGAGCAAGACTCCGTCTAAAAAAAAAAAAAAAAAAAAAAAAAAGAAAGTTTATATATTCTAAAATGTCCTATTACCTTGTGATTAATATGACTCAAACCACCAAGTTATATTTTCACCTGAAAAATTGCTTTAGAAATTGAAAAATGACACTTCATGCCTCCATTATTAATATGCTTTGGATTTTTGTAGCAAATACTTTGTGAGAAAAAAAAAATATTCTGAATAACTTTTAACATCATAACATGGCACCCTAGAACTGAATAAGCAAGTTTAAAGAGGGCAAACTAGAGACAACCAATTGAGTCCATTCCAGATCAGAGAATTTTCAGGATTATAGACATTAGTGTTGCCAGGCTGGGAATATTCCATCTTGGGTAATAGCATTTAGTCTACTTAAACCCCTATGTGGTTTCATTTAACTGTGGTAGATTTCCTTTTCTGTCCCAAACTTCTGTGTTGTGATTTTATATACCAGAAAGAGCTGCTGTGTTCACTGATGGGAAAAGTAAAAAACTCAGTAAACAACCTGTATAAGTATATCGAATATTATGGTATCCTTTCAAAGAAAAGAAAGAACTCAGCATCCATTAATATTTGAAATAGTTACAGTTATAACCCAAAGGAAATTTTACATTTAATAGTTTCACATGTCAAAAATCACAAAATTATATGAAACAATATTTTTATCACCATTCACACTATGTCTTCTTTTAACTAATGCATATATTTTCAAGATTAAGGATAAAATAAACTTCTGAAAAATATATTCAAGAAAATATCCAAATAAGTAAAATTAGAAATAGGAAGTAAAATTACAAGTAGAAAAGAGGCAATATATAAAATTAAGGACAATGCTGCATAATTCTTGTATTTATAAATTAATAACCTGAATTTATTTTAATAATCTAAATTTAGATTAATCAAATACAATAGCTTCAAATGCAAAAATGCAGAAAATGAAATTTAGAAAAATAATAAAGTTGTAAAAAAAATTATCTCCCCTCTTTGTGTACAACCCTTTACTCTAACACACACACACACACACACACACACACACACACACAACATCCATCCATCAAACAATGACTGTAGCTGGACAGACTTAGTAGTCTATTTGATCAGATTTGAAAATGTGAGATTGTGAAAATACATTCCTTAAAACAGTTACAGAAATCACATTTTAGGAGGAAAAAAACTGTATTTTCAAAACAATTAAGGCATTGTTGCCTTCGATCACTTGTAATAATGAGTCTTTGTGAATATATGATTCTGTTTCAGTAGAAACACTATTCCAATAGTACATTCTCTGCCTCAGCATGATACATCCTAGAGACTAAATCATCAGTTGATTCCATTTTAAAATAAAAATTGATTAGGAATCCTTGAAAAACTATAGTATACACTTGGCCAAAATTAATTGGACTTATAAAAATATCTCTCCAAGTTCAAATAGCATTGTAAATTGGTAAGTATTCAAAACTAATAATAAAGGGTATATGAATATCAAAATAACAGTGTCAAATAACTAGAAAAGGGGCTTCCATATGATTATTTTTGTCTATATTTTTATAATACATTATAGTTAATTAAAATTTTCATTCTAAAAGAAAAAGCATATCATGGCAGGATAGATAACAAGTGCATGTTTTATAAAGGTATGTTTGCCAACTTTTATATTTACTTGAAAGTTTTACTGCTTTATTTGTAAAATGATTGGAATAAAACTAAATTTCAGCTATGAGCTCCATTCCATTATCTTTACTCAAGTGTAGATCCACATGCCTTCATTATTAGGTTCAATATGTTAAATGAGTATTAAAAGAATAGCTTTAAGACAAACAAAAATGTGGAAATTCAGAGCAGAAGCAAATGCAGAGACAGAAAAGCACACACCATAAATATAGAAAATCCTTTCACCGCTCTGCTTCAATGAAGCCTAAAATGCTAAGAAATGAAAACTGAATTATTTAAATATAAAGTTTCATTGATATTCTGAACTGCTAAAGTTTGTTAATTAAATATTAATTTTATTTTATGAAAGTATGCTGATTTTAAAAAGTTGTTAAAACTTTTACAGGTATTCTACCCTGCTGTTTTCTACAGAATTAATAACAGACTATGCTGGAAAAACTTTTAAATTAATGCACACTTCTCTGTAGTAGAATTTTCATTATTAGCTAGTTTGGACAGGTTATCTCCTTTAGCTCTTATAAAAAACGAAGTGTATGGCTTTGGTGTCAAATGCCCTATCCAGTTATAGAACTTCCATGAATCTGTGAGTTTTACAAATTAAATATTTGGCATCTCATACATGTATCTATGGACTAATTTTGTAATGCTGTTGTGGCTCAAGCCTGTAATCCCAGCACTTTGGGAGGCCAAGACGGGCGGATCATGAGGTCAGAAGATCGAGACCATCCTGGCTAACACAGTGAAACCCGTCTCTACTAAAAAATACAAAAAACTAGCCGGGCGAGGTGGCGGGCGCCTGTAGTCCCAGCTACTCGGGAGGCTGAGGCAGGAGAATGGCGTAAACCCGGGAGGCGGAGCTTGCAGTGAGCTGAGATCCGGCCATTGCACTCCAGCCTGGGCGACAGAGCGAGACTCCATCTCAAAAAAAAAAAAAATAAATAAATAAAAAATAAAAAATGAAAATTGCTAAAGTTTCTAATAAATGAGAAGCTAATTCTAACAAGAGGAATCAAATGTTATTTTGAATCAAAAATTAAACAAGTGTTTTATTTACCTAAAGTTAGCAGAATAAGAACAACTGAAAGATAAATATGATTTTAAACAGATATTATTTGAAATTTGGAGCATCTTGTAAATTTAACTTATGCTACAAATAGCCACTGTCATTTCACTAATTCAATCTCTTTGAGTTTTCCTTTAGTGCTATGGAATAAATACTGTACTTCGCATTACACCCTTTTACTGCTATAATTAATAATGCTATATCAGTGATGGTTACATTATTTCAAAAGGTGAAATCAAAGAAGCACGTATGGTCATTTTAGCCTTACCTGTGAAAAAGCAACTTCTAGTGGTAAACAGAAAAAGACAAATGCAAACCTATAACAGAGATTCAGTGAATAAATATACCAAAACACATATGCAACAGGATGTTTCCAGATCATATCAGGACAATCTATCCAAGAAATGGTTCGATATAACAAGTAAATTCATTAAAAATATGTCCTTGATCTCAGTAAGACTTGAAGGAAAATGTGTGAACATACCATCATAAATCTAGTCCCTTCATTAGAAAAGAAAATTCAAGGTCCATGATTTAATATGAAGTAGTGGCATTTTTGCAATAACAATTTTCACTAAACTTTTATTGACATGTAAAAATTGCACATATTTATGGAGTGACTGTGATATTTTAAAACACGCATACAATGCATAATAATCGAATTAGGGTAACTGTTATAACAATTATCTCAAGCATTCATCAGTTCTTTGGGTTGACAGCATCCCAAATCTTCTTTTCTCACTATTATGAAATATACAATAAATTATTGTTAACTATAGTTGCCCTATTGTGTTATTGAACACTAGAACTCGTTCTTCTTAATCTAATTGCTTAAACAAAACTCTCACGGTTCTCTTTTCATGCCCCTAAGCTTCCCAGCCTCTGGTAGCTTTCATTCTACTCTCTACCTCTTTACCTCCACGGGATCAACTGTTTTAGATTTCATATGAATGAGAACACGCAATATTTGTCTTTTTGTGCCTGGCTTATTTCACTTAACATTATGTCATCCAGTTCCATTCATGTTGCCTCAAATGACCATATTTTACTCTTTTTTTGGCTGAATTATGTACATTTTGTGTACATATATAAAATATATAGCTCGTTTTCTTTATCCATTTATCCACTGATGGACACTTAAGTTGATTATATTTCTTGGCTATTGTGAAAAATGCTGCGATAAACATATTAGTCTTCATATGTCTTCCATATATTGCTTTTTCTTTCTTTTGGCTATATACTCAGTGGTGGGACTGCTGGGTAATATGGAAAATTTACTTTTAGGGTTTTGAGGAATCTCATGCTATTTTCCATAGTGGTTGTACTAATTTACATTCCCACCAACAGTGGGAACCAGCATTCCCCTTTCTCCACATCCTTACTAGCATCTGTAACTTTTGACTTTTTGGTAATAGTCATTTTAACTGGATTGAGATGATATTTCATTGTAGATTTGATTTGCATTTACCTTATGATCAGTGATATTGAGCATTTTTTGTATACCATTTATTAGACCTGTTATTGTCTTCTTTTGAAAAATGTCTATTCTATTCAGACCATTCATCCATTTTTCTAATAAATCATTATGTTTTCTATTGAATTGAGTGCTGTATATATTCTGGTTATTAATCTTTTGTCTGATGAACAGTTTGCAAATATTTTCTCCCATTGTAGAAGTTGTCTCTCTTCACTTTGCTGATTATTTCCTTTGCTGTGCAGAGGTTTTAGCTTGACATAATTCCATTTGTCTTTTGCTTTTTTGCATTGTTTTTGTTTTGTTGTTTTCGTTTTGTGATCTCAGCCAAAAAGTCTTTACCCAGACCAATGTGTTGAAGCATTTTCAAAGTTTCAGGTGTTACATTTACATCTTTAATCCATTTTGAGTTGATCTTTGTATGCAATAAGAGATGGGGTGTAGTTTCAATCTTCTGCATATGGACATTTGGTTTTCTGACATCATTGATTGAAGATGCTCTGCTTTCGTTATTTATGGAAGATGCTCTCCTTTCCCTGTGGTACATTCTTGTGGCCTTTGCTGCAAATTGGTTGGCTATGTATGTTCAGATTTATTTCTGTGTTCTCTGGTCATTCCATTGTTCTATGTGTCTGTTTTTATGCCAGTACCATGCTGTTCTGATTACTATAATTTATAGTAGATTTTGAAGTTAGGTAGTGTGATGATTCCCGCTTTGCAATTTTTGCTCAGGATTGCTTAGGCTATTCAGGGTCTTTTGTGGTTTTATATGAATTTTAAGAATGTTTTTTTCTATTTCTGTGAAGAATGTCATTGGCATTCAAATAGAGAGTGCATTGAATATGTAGATCACTTTGCGTAGAACAGGCATTTTAACAATAACAATTCTTCCAATCCATGAGCATGGATATCTTTCCATTTTTGTCTGTGTCCTTTTCAATTTTTATCAGTGTTTTTATCGTTTTCACTAGAGATCTTTTACTTCTTTAAGGTTAATACTGAGTATTTTTTAATCTATTGCAAATGTATTGCTTCTTTTTTCAGATTTTTCCTGTTTGAGTATAGAAACTTTACTGATTTTTAATGTTTATTTTGTATCCTGCAATTTTGCTAAATTCATTTATCAGTTTTAACAGTTTTTTCATGGAGTTTTTAGGTTTTTTAAAATATAAGCGTATATCATCTGCAAACAACGATAGTATGATTTCTTTTATTCCTATTTGGATGCCCTTTATTTCTCTCACCTAAATTGTCTGATAAAAAATTCCAGTGCTATGTTGAATAAATTAGTGTAAGTAGTAGGCATTATTGTTTTGTTCCAAAACTTAACTGAAAGTCTTTCAATTTTTTTCCCATCCAATGTGATATTAGCTGTGGGTAAGCTATATATGGCCTTTATTGTTTTGAGGTATGTTTCTTCTACACATGGTTTTTTGAGAGCTTTTATTATAAAGGGATGTTGAATTTTACAAAATGCTTGCTTTCAGAATCTATTGAAATTTTCATATAATTTTTGGTATTGATTCTAATTATTTGATATATTATGTACATTGATTTATATATATTGAACCACACTTTCATCCCTGAGATAAATCCCACTTGATCATGGTGAAGGATCATTTTAATATGTTGTTAAATTTGGCTTGCTAGTATGTTGTTGATACTATTGCATCTATGTTCATCAGAAATGATGGTCTGTAGGCCGGCCACACTGGCTCCCTGTAATCCCAACACTTTGGGAAGCCAAGCCGGGTGGATCACCTGAGATCAGGAGTTCGAAACCAGCCTGGTCAACATGGCGAAATCCCATCTCTACTAAAAGTAAAAAAATAAGCCAGGTGTGGTAGCATGCACCTGTAATCCCAGCTACTTGGGAGGCTGAGGCAGGAGAATCACTTGAACCTGGAAGGCAGAGGTTGTAGTGAGCCGAGATCATGCAACACCACTGCACTCTAGGCTGGGCAACAGAGCGAAAATCCATCTCTAAATAAATAAATGTTTGTAGTTTTCTTTATTTTGTTATGTCCTTGTCTAATTTCGATATCGGAATAGTTTTGGCCTTGCAAAATGACTTTGGAAGTATTCCCTCCTTCTCAATTTTTTTGGAACAGCGTGAGTCAAATTGGTACTACTTCTTCTTTACATGTTTGCTAAAACTCAGCAGTGAAGCTATCAGATCTTGGACTTTTCTTTGATGGGTGACTTTTTACTACTGATTCAGTCTTGTTACTTGTATTGATGTGTTCAGGCTTTCTATTTCTCCATGGTTTCGTTTTGGTAGGTTGTTCATGTTCAGAAATTTATCCATTGCTTTGAGATTTTCCAATTTGTTGGCATATAATTGTTTATAATACTCTTAAATACGTTTTGTAACTGGGTCTTTTCTCTTTTTTTATTAACCTAAAGGATTGCCGATTTTGCTTATCTTATTAAAAAATCAACTTTTCATTTTATCGATCTATCTTATGTGTGTTTTTTAAAGTCTAAATTTTCTTCTTTTCTGCTCTGACCTTTGTTGTTTCTTTTTTATACTAATTTTGGGTTTTGTTTTTGTTTTGTTTTTATCTAGTTCCTTGAGGTGTATCATTATATTCTTTATTTGATGTCTTTCTATTTCTTTTTTTTTTTTTTTTTTTAGAAACAGTCTCATTCTGTCACTCAGCCTGGATTACAGTGGTATGATCATAGCTCATTCCACACTGGAACCTCTGGGATTAAGTGATTCTCCCATCTCAGCCTCCTAAGTAGTTGAGACCATAGGCTTGTGCCACCACACCTGAAAATTTTTAAAGTTTTTTTTAGAGATAGGTCTCACTATATTGCTCAGGCTGTCTCAAATGCCTGGCCTCAAGTGATCCTCTCACCTCAACCAGCTGAGCAGCTGGGATTAGAAGTATGAGCCACCATGCCCAGCTCCTTCTACTTTCTTGATGCAAATGCTTATTGCTATACATTTTTCCTCTTAGAAATGCTTTCATTGTATCTCAGACATTTTGACATGTGGTGTTTTTATTTTCACTTGTCTCACAAAATTTTTAAATTTTCGGTTTAATTTCTTCACTGACCCATTTGTTGTTGAGGAGCATGTTCACTAAGTTCTACAAATGTGTGCAGTTTGCAACATTCCCTCTGTTATTGATTTCTAGTTTGTTCTTCTGTGTTCAGAAAACATGCTTGATATGAGTTTAAATTTTTAAACTTTGTTAAGACTTGGTTTGTGGCCTAATATATGGTCTGTCCGACAGAATGTTTCATGTGCTGTTAAGAAAAATGTGTATTCTGCGGCTGTTGAATAAAATGTTCTGTAAGTATCTGTTAGGTCCATTTAGCCAAGAGTGCAGTTTAATGTTTCTTTGTTAATTTTCTGTCAGGATGATATGTCCACTGCAAAAAGTAGGGTGCTGAAGTCCCCTTCTATTAATGAACTTCAGTCAATCTCTCCCTTTAGCTCTATTAATATTTGCTTTGTATATCCTAATGCTCTGGTATTGACTGCATATATATTACAAGTGTTGCACCCTCTTGTTGTTTTGACACCTTTATCATTATATAATGGTCTCCTTCATTTTTTTAATATTCTTGACTCAAAGTGTATGTTATTCGGTATAAGTATCTTTTTCGATTTCCATTCGCATGCAATATTTTTTTCCATCTTTATTAGTCCATTTTCATGCTGCTGATAAAGACATACCCAAGTTGGGCAATTTACAAAAGAAAAAAGTTTAATGGACTTACAGTTCCACGTGACTGGGGAGTTCCCAAGAACAAGGCGGAGGGTGAAAGGCACATCTCATGTGGTGGAAGACAAGAGAAGACAGCTTGTTAGGGAAAATCCCCTTTTTAGAAACATCAGTTTGTTCAGGAAAACTCCCCTTTTAAATTCATTTAAAACCATGAGACTTATTCACAATCATGAGAACAGCATGGGAAAGACCTGCCCCCATGATTTAATTACCTCCCACTTGGTTCCTCCCACAACACATGGGAATTCAAGATGAGATTTGTGTGGGGACATAGACAAACCATATCACCATCCCTTCACTGTTAGTTTATGGGTTAATTTATAGGTGAAGTGAGTTTCTTGTAGACCACATATATTATAGTTTGGCCATTTTAAAAATTAATTTAGCTAATTATATCTTTTAATGGGAAAATTAAATCCAGTTACATTAAGCTTTATAAGGGAAGGGTTTACTACTGCCATTTTTTGTTTGTTTGTTTTTTTACTTTTGGGGGATTGTTTTATACATCCTTTCTTCCCCTTTTTCTCTCTTATACTCTTCATTTGTGATTAAGTGATTTTCTCTAGTATTGTATTTTGATTCTATGCTGTTTCGTTTTAGTGTTTCTATTACAGGTTTTTGTGCTGTGATTAGGATGGGGCTTATACAAAATGTTTTATGATATAACATGTTATCTTAAACTAATAATGACTTGACTTTGCTCACAAAGGACAGAAAACTATCAAAAACAAATTCTGCACTTTAACAGCATGCCCCCATATTTCAGCTTTTTGCTATTTCAGTTTACATCTTCTGTATTGCTTGTCTCTTAACCAATTGTGTAGTTATTATTTTTTATAGATTTGGCTTTTACTCTTCATACATAAGATTCAAATGGTTTACTTATCACAATTAGAGTATTAGATTATTATGAATTTTTTGTCTTTTCTAAATTTGACCGGTTAGTTTCATATCTTAAGATGTTTTCCTGTAACACATTAGTGTCCCTTATTTCACGTAAATAACTCCTCTTAACACAGTTTTTAAGATTTGTCTGGCACTGGTGAATGTCCTCAGCTTTTGTTTGTTGTGGAAAAGTCCTTATATCTCCTTCATTTCTGAAAGATTGCTATGCTGGGTACAATATTCTTATATGGGGAAGGTTTTCTCTTTTTTTCTTTAGTACTGTCAATGTAGCACACCACTCTCTCCTGGCCAGCATGTTTTCTGCTCAGAAATTCACTGAAAGCTGTACTGTGGCTGTGTTGAATGTGATATGTGTCTTTTCTCGTGTTACTTCAAGTATTATTTGTCTTTGATTATTGCTAAGTTTATTATTATATGCTTTAGGGAATTCTGTTTGGGGTTAAATTTAATGGAGAATCTCTGCTTCCTGTAATGGGATACTGTCATATTTCTCCATATTTGGAAAATTATCAGCCATTATTCCTTTAAATATGCTATCTAAACCTTTCTTTTTTCTCATCTTCTGGGGGATTTCAATTATGCAGAAGCTAGTTTTTATGATGGTGTGCCATAAGTCTAATAGGCCTTCTTCACTTGTTTTGTTTTGTTTTCCTTTTTTGCTCTTGTGATTGGGTAATTTCATATGTGCTGCCATCAAGCTCATAAATTCTTTCTTCTGTTCTGTCAAGTCTGTTGTAAAAGCTTTCTAATGAACTTTAAAGTTCAGTTATTTTATTCTTTATTTCTAATATTTCTTTTTTTTAAATTGTTTTTATTTCTTTGTAAAATTTCTTATTTTTTTTCCTGGATTCTTTTGATTCGGTTTTCTATTCATATTTTTTATGATTTCTTGCCCTTTGTTTGGAGGATTATTTTGAATTATGTGTAAGCTATTTTATAAATCTTCAATTATTCCTGGTCTATTGCTGAAGCTTTGTTGATATCTTTTGGTGGTGTCATATTTCCCTGAGTTTTCACAATCTTTTTGTCTTTACAAGGATGATTGTATATTTGAGAAGCCACCTCTTCCAGGTTTTGCAGGTGTCCTTTGATGGTGTTAGGCATTTACTTTTTAGTATTGAAATTTATACACTGACCCAATTGTTTCTTCCCATTTTTGGGTGGACTTACAATGAGCACAGTAACTAAAACACTGAAATACAACTAACACATTTCCCTGTCATCGTTTCCCAGTCTGGGGAAGTCCTAAGCAGGCCACAGAACTTAATTCCAACCTTGTCGTTGTTTTGAGGCCAGGTGAAGACTCTACATAAGCACCTGAATTTTGTGGAAAATCCAACCAGGAATCAAGTCTTTTCACAGATGGTGTTCTCTCTGGCACTATGGCACCAGCAGGGCTCTTTAACATGGTGTCCTCATGGATCAGAGCATGGAGTATCCACCAAGATCCATACACAATTAGTTGTGATCAGTGCCCCTCTCTTTGTTCTCAATTTATCCCAGATGTTTCCGCTCTTCTGGTACTCCAAAAGATTCCCATGGGACAGAACCAGAGTGGGCTTCCAGTGAAGATTCCCAAACCACTTCAGAAATCAAATGTCAACCAGTATTTCCCTCATCTCATTCTGGCAACTGTGGGTCCTGGGAACTTTTCTGTAAGTGGTATAATGCCACCTTGGGGAAGGGATCATGCAGTCTGAAATGAACATTTCCCTTACTGGCCATGGCTTCTTTTAATTCTGTGGGCCATGGGCCCCCTGGAATTCTGGTATATTAAGACTGGTATTCTTGTCTCTGAATTGTTTCTAGTTGTGTTCTTGTAAAGGAAGTGATGCTGGTGGATCTTCAATTCCACCATCTTGCTAACATATCTAGTAAAGATTTAATAACTGTCAGCCACTGGATTGAACAGTCTACAAGTACTATGTTACTTAATGTTCACAGCAGTCTTCTCAACTTCTATGTTGACATATTTCATTTGCATATAAAGAAAATTAGATTTGCAATAATTAAATAATTACTCAAGTCATGCAGCTATGAGAATATAGAATAAAACTGAAATTAAAATGTAATGCTATTTAAAATAATACATAAAATATGGTGCTGTTAAATTTCAATAAAAGATAAAGAAATCAGTTGAATCCAATAAAACCTTGCAACTTTAAATGGCCATCAGGAAACATTGTAAAACTTAACACCAGTTGATAAAAAAATGATTTAGCGTTTACCCATTTACATGAAATAAAAGAAAATAAAAGACTTACTATGTCTATCTCTCACTATGCATTATCTTGAAAACATGTGACCTCCACATTCTGTGTCCTGGCATATACATTCCCATAAACTTTTATATACCAGGACAAATCTTTAACTCCATCTTCCATCCAATTAAATGATAAAACTAACTTTATAGTTGAGTTAGTTACATTACAACCTTGGGAAGATAAAAATTTAAATATAATTATAGAAAGGTATATAAAATTTATAATATATTTCCATGTAAGAGTCACGATAATATATGTGTATTTGTGCATAATGAGGCAAAATTAAACACATGTGGCATACTAGTCCTCTGAGATACTAGTAATTCACATAAAATAGGAAAATGGTTTTATTTCTTATTTGAAATTAAAGGAGGTAAGAAAATGTGCATAATTTTATAAATAATATTAGAATATTTAGACTTTAGTGTGCTGTTTAGTTTATTTAAAAGACTTGCCTAAATGTTTAGGTAATATATTCTTGTAAGGATCATGTTAGATCTGTTAAGTACTTGAAGGACTTAAAAAGAAAATTTGAGTTATTAAATTAGTCAATGCAATGTTAAATACTATCTAATTTAATTATTCAAGACTAAAAATTATACTACTTATTAAATCTCTTCAACTTTAATAAAACATTAATTAATGATCAGCCATTGTGGAAGACGGTGTGGTAATTCCTCAATGACCTAAAGACAGAAATACCATTTGACCCGACCATCCCATTACTGGGTATATACCCAAAGGAATATAGATCATTGTATTATAAAGACACATGCATGCATATGTTCATTGCAGCACTATTTACAATAGCAAAGACATGGAATCATCCTAAATGCCCATCAGTGATAGACTGGATAAAGAAAATGTGATACATATACACTAGGGGATACCATGCAGCCATAAAAAAGAATAAGATCATGTCCTTTGCAGGGTCATGGATGGAGCTAGAGGCCATTATCCTTAGCAAACTAACATGGGAACATACAACCAAATTCCGCATATTCTCACTTATAAGTGGGAGCTAAATGATGAGAAGACATGGACACATAGAGAGGAACAGCACACACTGGGGCCCTTTGGAGGGTGGAGGAGGGAGAGGATCAGGAAAAACAACTAATGGGTACTAGGCTTAATACCTGGGCAATGAAATAATCTCTACAGCAAACCCCCATGACAAAAGTTTACCTATGTAACAAACCTGTACTTGTACCCTTGAACTTAAAAGTGTTTAAAAAACCTGTTAAGTTGAAAAAAAAAAAAAAACAATTGTTCTACTTTTTAAAATACTTATCTGTCAGATATTTTTATAGGTCTTCAATCCTTCTTGGTTCATTACTGAAGCTTTGTTGGTGTCTTTTGGTGATGTTGTATTTCCCTGAGTTTTTACAATTCTTGCATCTTTACAATAATGTTTGTGTATTTGAGAAGAAAGCCATAAAAATGTACATACAAATTACTAGATTGGTGAACAAAATAAGAATGAAAGAGCAACCAATATAAAATAAAAAGGGTAAAATGGTATAGCTAAAGGTCAAATGTTAAGTTGCTTGCAACTCTAAAAGTATTTAAATCAACTAAAATAAAAAAGGGAAGGGGAAACGGAGAAATGCAGGAAAATGGTACAAATAGAGAAAACAGTAAATTATGGATGACAATCCTAACTTATCAATAATTAAATTACTAATGATATAAACACCCTAATTGAAAGACAAAGATTGTCAAAATATATAAGAGACACAATTATATACTGATTACAAGAGATACTTATTAATTCTAAGAATACAAACAGGATACAATTAAATGATGAGGTAAAAAAGATATACCATGTAAACAGTAAGCATAAGAAGACTGGAATATGGATTTTCACTCTGGCAAAGATGGAGTAATTGGCATATGTTTTACCTTCCCACCGTACACAACAATAAAACTAAACAAAATATATTAAAAAAAAAAAAGACCAGACTTTGAACAGAGAGTACAGTACAGTGATTCATGGAAGAAATTAAATAATGAAGTGAATATGATTTTCCCTAATTAATGCCTGAAGAGAGTTTCCAGGTACAGCATAAAAAGGAGAACTTCAGGTGAAACCCAGAAGTGTTCCTTGGTTATGAAGAAAGAGTTCAAGTTTTCCAGAGTGCTGAAGCAAAACATTCACCATATCTCTTTCTGCACTTCAGAAGAGTTGCTGTTTTTGCCAATCATAGTTGGCAGAATCTATGTATAGTAGTTATAAATATATGCTGTTAAGATATCTATATATATACACACACATACATATATATTTATATAGCTATATATATATATATATATTCTTTCTATAAAGTTTCAAATGAAAACCTTACAAATGAAAAAGGGTATCTACAAATTAGCTGCAACTAACATATTACTTTATTTTGAAAGCACATATGTTTTGCTCCTAATGTCTGAAATGGAAAAGACAGGAGCTCTATGCTTGTCTGTTGGGATACTTTTAAGTCTGATATTGACTGGCTGGTGACTCATAATATGCTGTTTAAAGTTTGAAACTCCTTGGAGGCATTCAGGATTATTTGGCTATATTTTTGAAGAAATGTATGAACTGATTACTTTTACCTGGCATATCTTATCACACAGCCTGGCTTGACTATTAGATTGAATTAAAGAGTATGGGGTTATTAAAGAAATTGCTGGAAGTATTTGCCTGAGTTTTCTAAAACCCAACTTTCTCTCACATAGTCGATTATTCATAATCCAAATATAAAGCACATTCTGTTCAACAAAGAAAGGACCCTGAGAAGCTGTGTCTAGATGTGTCAATAATCACATTAAATGTAAATGGTCTAAACATCCCAACTAAAAGGTGGAGATTATCAGACTGGATAAAAATTCAAGAGCCATCTCTATCATGCTGTCTAATTGAAGTCCATATTAAATGTGCAAACATAAAGATGATAAAAGGACAGAAAAAGATATACCATGCTAAAACTGGAGTTACTATATTCATATCAGATATTGCATATTGCAAAACCAAGATAATTAACGGAAATTAGAAAGGGGCATTTTATAATTATAAAGATGTCAACTCATCAAGAGGACATAAAATCTCAAATCTTTTTTGCACTAATAATAGAGTTTAAAATATATGAAGCAAAAAGTGGTAGAATGGCAAGGAGAAATAGACTAATCCATAACTTCAGTTAGAGGTTCAATACTAAATAGAACAAACAGACACAGTATTTTCAAATTGGGCAATGTTTGTACCACATTATCAACCAACTGAATCTAATTGACATGTATAGAACGCCACACCACCAACAACAGAATATTCATTCTTTTTAAGTATCAGAGAACTTTTGCCAAGGTTATTCCATTTGGGAACTAAAACAAGTCTCAAAAAATTTATACAGATTAAAGTCATGAAAACTATGTTCTCTCACCACAATGGATTTAAATTAGAAGTAACTATTAAAATGCTATCTGAAAGATACCTAGATATTTAGAAACTAAATAACATGCTTTTAAATAATTTTTATGGCAAAGAAAAAACACAAAGGAAATTATGAAGTATTTTAAGCTGACTAAAAATGAAAACATAGTGTAGATATATTTGTTAGTTTCCTATGAAGTAGTATTTAGAGAAAATTTTATAGAATGAAATGTTTATATTAGGAAAAAACACACATCTCAAAATCAAAAATAGTAGGTTTCACCCTAAGACACCAGAAGAAAAGCAATATATTCCCAAAGTAAATAATAATAATAATAATAATGTTAAAGCAGAAATCAATGACATAGACACAAAAGTGAAAAATAAATTTAACAAAAAATAGTTCTTCGAGAAAATCAGAATAATTTATAATTATCTAGTCAGACTAATCAGAGGGAAAAATGAACTATTAATATCAAGAATAAAAGAGTTGAGACCAATACAGATTGAAATTCCACAGATATAATAAAGAATATAAGGAAAAATGATGAATGTTTTGTCAGTAAATTCAACTTAGATGGAATAGACAAATACCTTGAAAAGCACAAACTACCAAAGATTATTCAAAAAGAAATATATCACACGTGTATTGCCATATATGCTATAGAAATTGAATCTAGTTAAAAGCTTCCCACAAACACAAGTTAAAACCCATATGGATATACTGGTGAATTCAATCAAACTTTTAAAGAATAATAGCAATTCTATAAAGATTGTTGCAGAAAATTAAAGAAGAGCAAATAATCCTCAACTCATTCTGTGAGAACCTCATAACCCTGATAACAAACACAGACAAAGGCATTAGAAGAAAAGAAAACAAGAGTTCAGAACTGTGCTTTAATGCTTGATAGAATGTAGCACATATAATACAAAATATATTAAAAGGATAATATAATGACTACGTAATATTTATTTCAAGACTGCAAGTTTAGTTAACATTAAAAGATCAATCGATATTATATATCATATGAAGGAAAAAGCCTTTGATGAGTTCAAACATCCATTCCTGATAAAACCTCTCAGCATACTAGAAATAGATGTAACGCCCTGAATTTAGATAAAGAACTTTTGCAACAAACCAAGAGCTTATACTACACACAATGGTAAAAGACTGCATGTTTCGCCACTAAGATCAGGACTGCTCTTACCATTTCTGCTCATCACTATACTGGAGGTAACAGCCAATGCCAAAAGAAACAATAAATAAATAAAACAAATAAAAGATATCCGCATAGGAAAGAAGTAAAATGCTCTTTATTTGCAGTTGACATAATCATATCTACCAAAGTAAAATGAAATTTAAAATATTAATAAAACTGATGTGCTTCATTAGCAAGGCTTGAGGATAAAAGATCAACACATAATAATTAATTTTATTTCTATATACTAGCAACTAACAATTGAAATTGATAAAGTACCAATTACATAGCATCAAAAAATAAGATTCATTAAAATAAATATGGAAAAAAGATTTGTGAAATTGATACATTGACCTCTATATAATATTGCTGAGAATACCTAAAGACCTAACTAAAAAGAGAGACATACCTTACTCATGGGTTGGAAAATTCAATATTCATAAAATGTCAAATTTTCCTTTATTAATTTTGACTCAATGCAGTACTAACCCGAAACTCAGCAAATTTTAAAAAATCAACTGACAAACTGATTCTAAAATTTATGAGGAATTGAAAAGAAACTAGAATAGACAAAGAGCCAAGATAAAACAAAACAACTCAAGAAAAATAACAAAAACAATATTGTGTTTGCATTCTGATAGACAAATTGATCAATAGACGCAAACAAATAGAGGACTGATTACTTTTACATAGTTTCAAAGATAAGTCACAAAATAAAGTACAATTTTTTCAACAGATGGTTGGTGGTAGAACAACTGGATATCAATATGCAAAAGAAAAAAAGCTAGAAATTCTGATCCATACTTTGCACTAAATACAAAAATTAGTCGAAGATGAATTTTATGTCTAAATATAACACGAACACTCAACATTTCTAGAAGATAATATAGTGGAAATATTCATTCTTGAAACAGGCAAGTTTACTTAGATATGACATCAAAATACAATCCTTAAAGCAACAAATTTATAAATTAGAGTTCATAAAAATGGAAACATTCTGCTCTTCAAAAGACACAAAAAAATAAAAAAATAAAACAAGCAGAAGCTTGTTAAGAGAACTCTAAAAACTCAAGAATTAAAAAAAAAAAACAAAAAACACTGTGGGGGAAAACGGACAAAAGATTTAAACAGACAGAAGATATACAGGATGCAAATAAGCACAAAGATCCTCATTAGACATTAGAGAAATGCAAATTCAAACCACAGTGAGCTCCCACGATATACATAATAGAATCAATCCAGTAGTCAATTAAAATCATTGACCATTCAAGTCACTGATGAGGTAATGAAGGAGCTGATATTCTCATAGACTGCTGGAAACATTGTAAAATGGTATAATTACTTTACCTTGGAAAAGAGTTTGGTAGTCTCTTTAACATTAAGCCATACGCCTGCCATATGATCTGGCCATTTCAGTCTTAAGTAATTACCCAAGAGAATGGAAAACATATGTTCATACAGTTATTGGACACAAATGTTCATAGCAGTTTTAATTATAGTATCTCTTAACTGCAAACAACTCAATGTCCACCAGCTAGTATATGAATAATCAAGTTGCAGCATATCTATACAATGGGATACTATTTAGCAATAGAAACACATTTTTGTTTACATATGAAATGAAATAGAAGAATCTTAAAATAACTATGCTGAATGAAAGAAGCCAGGCACAACCCAAAAAGGTCTATGTATAACACCAATTATTTAAAAGTTTAGAAAATTTAAATTAATCTATTTTGACAGAAAACAGTTTGTGGTTGTTTACAGGAAGGTCAGAGTGTGGGATGGAAGTGAGGAATTACAAAATAGTTTAATGAAATGTTTTGGGGTGATATGTTCACCATTTTGACTGCGATGATTCCATGAGTGTATGACATTAAAATGCAACAAATTATACACTTAAAAATGTGCAATTTATGTTTTATATTTAAATAAGAGTAGATTCAATATGGAGATGAAATTTTCTATTATGGCAATAGAAACTTAATCCTGTTTTTTCTAAGTTGTTTATTTTTAAAAAGTATAATCTAGAACTTGAATATACAGTTAATAGGAAAATATTTAACTTGAACAAAAAATAAAGATATAATCTAGACTGATTTTTTCTATATTTTCTTTTTCTTTTATAGGATATCTCTTAGTGTCATGAAAATTAATTTTCTGTAATATGTATGTTGCTTCTATTCACACATGTTATCAGTTTTCTTTCAATTGTATGATTTCATTTTTAATTGTATTACACTATTCACACAGGAGGAATAATTTGAAAACTATAAAAGTACTAGAAAAATATGGAATAATATAATCTTGGAATAATAAAAGTTTTTTAATTCTTCAACATGCAAAGGTTTTCAAAGAAAAATTTTACTAGATAATAATTAAAAGTTCAAAAGTGGAACCCTTTGAGATTTACTTTTCAGTACTATGAAATAGAAATCTAAAATCTTTTCTATAATTCTTATTCTTAATTTTTTCATACATACTTGAGTCTATTTCTAAAGTCTTCATTCTTTTTAATCAAATTTGTTTATATTTACAACTCTATCAAAATATTTTGATTAATATACGTTTATATAAAATTTCTATTAATTAAAATTAGATTCTAATCATTGTTCTTTTCTTTCAAAGTATTCTTTGGCAGTTTATTTACCAGATAAATTTTGTTAAATAATTTTCAAATTTAAAAAATAGTATTGCTTTGAATGTATTTTTACTTTAATTAATGTATTAGGAAGAATTGATATATTCAACATGTTTTATTTTCCTAGCCTAGAGCATCAATTAATGAGGTTTTCCTTTTTGCATTTACTTAAGTAATTTCCTCCATATTGTTGTCATCTCACATGTAGCTATTAATATTAACTTGCATATCATATTTAATAAATGTGGAAAGAATGGCTTTTGGCAACTTACCAAAATTAAATCCATTGCTACTCCCCCCAAAAGATACGTTACTGTCAGAGAATAATTATATGCTTCTTATGCAAAAACCAATCCCAAAAAGGAGTTTTAAATGTTATTTTTAAAATAACAGTATTACTGTACTGTAATTTTCTGTACTAAATTCTCCATAGGCAACTACTTTGTAGACAGAAGCTCTTTAATGTCACCATATATTTACGGACATGTTTGTGGAGAAAAACAAAATTAGACCCTTATGTTATTATTGCACTTTATATAATATCTCTCTATCTCCCACACCACCTAGCATAGTAATATAAATAACATTGTAAAACTCAGACTATTTCTCTAAGCACAAAACACAGAAATTTCTGTGATTTTTTTCCCCTAAAATACGTAGCTCTCTGCCATGTAGATTGATCAAGTAAGCACAATCTCGTCTCTGAAAACCACCTCCTGGGAAAAGAGACTAACCGTAGTTATAACAGTTGCATAAACAAAATGTGTAACTCTTCAAGAATATTGCCGCAAATATCTTCTAAGACTGAGAAAAGTAATTGCTGAGTGACCTATCAGGTGACATTTCCCTACTTGGAGAAATGGTGTGAAAAAAGAACCTCAAGATATTAACATTAAGTTATGAAGTTTCAATCTGGTTATTTTCCCCAGTGATTGCAAAATTTGTTTTTATCTCTAGTACAAAAAAAAAGCTACTTTTTTCTTCTTTCTGACCTGTAATATCTCTAGCCATATTGTGTAGTGTCATTTTGCTGTCATTCAACACACAAAAGCAGATGTCCCCTTTCTCCTTTTTCCCACCTTTCATTGTTCTCGCTGCAGATTTTTCAGTTATTCTTTGATGGGCCCAAGGCAATTTCATTCTATTGGCCTTCCCTCTTTATGCACATTCAGGGACTACAATGAGATGGGGCATGGTGTAAGGGGATATAGAGTAAGGCATCATATTCTGAAAAGTGAAGTCAACAGTACATTGAGAAAGTGATAGGTAGAGCTTAGGGGAACATTTACTGCAGTGCTTCTAAGAAAAAGAGAATAACTGCTGATACATATTATCTGGGAAGACTTTCTTAGGGAAAAAAAAAAAAAGCAAAAATTGTGAGCAGAACCATTAGGATTTGGGGCCATCCAAGTCCATTTCTCTTTCTTTCACAGTAACAGTTTTAACGGAGCATATAGTTGGCTGTCTGAATCGGACATTACCCAGTCTCTCTTTCAGCTAATGGCAGAGATGGTAATTAAGCTCTCAACAATGATATATGAGTGGAAATGATGCCTGTAACTTCTGAGTAACTATCTTAAAAGAAAATTACCTATCACTTCCTTTCTTTCCCATTCTCTGAGACTGGAACGTGATGAGATAGTGGCCCAGCATTGACTTAAAGGATGAGAAAAATATATTTTGAGATAAAAAGGTGGATGGAACTGAGTTTCCAGAATGGTCCTATCAGTGAAAGCCCCTGTCAGCCTGAATAACTACCTTCCAAAATGTTATGTGATAAGCACTACAATTTTATATTTAAAATATATATATTTATTCTATATTTTATATTTAAAATATATTTAATATTTATATTATATTTTAATATATATTTAAATATAAATAAATTTAAAATATATTTTTAAAATATTTTATATTTAAAAATTTTATATTTTATATTCAAAAAACTGTATTTAAGATTTGTATTTCAGCATGAGAGCCTTCACTTTAACTAAAACAGAGGTTTAAGTATACACCTGACATATATCTTAAAACCTGAAGAAGTATTATGTTAACACTCGAATAGACAGTGAGGATAACCAAGAGTGTCTTACAGTCCATTGAAAGGATAGGCCTGGTCTCTCTTCATTCAAGGGTGACTAAAGAGGAAATCAAACTGGTGGGGGGCATAAACAAATTCCTGTGATCCTACATGTAAAGAAAAGTAATAATGTTTTAAAATGTTTAATACTAAAAATTAAGAAAGGAGTTTGGATCATTTGCATATGTTATCAGGAGAATATACAATAAAAGGCTGGACTATAAGACAGAAAATAAAACATTAAATGGAAAGTAAACTGGCATGTAAACTGAGATAAAAAGGAAGCTAGCTTAAAGAAGCAGAGACTGCAAAGAACCTACAGTCTTAAAATAATCTTAAAATAGATCTTAATCTGCTTCTGTGAATTTTTAAATATTTAAACTCTCACCATAGAAAACAGAGTCAGTTATGCAGAGTAAAATAGACAATAAAATTAAAATGAGTCAGCAAAATAGGCAATTTATAAGAAGCAGAAAAGTGAAAACCAGAAAATCGCAAATATATAAAGGAAAAAAGCATTGAACTGAAAGAAAACTTAATGGTAAATACAACAATTTAGGTTACATGTTTAAAGAGTAAATTTCTACAGGCATCCAGGGAGAGGGGAAAAATGGGTTATTTACAAAGGAAAGAATATCAGGCTTTTAGGACCTACCCCTATCGCCACTGAAAAAAATGAATAATGCTTAAGAGAGAGAAAATAATATAGTAAAAAATATGTATACATAGTAAAGTTATTTGCTGTGAAAGCACTGAAACTACATTCACTGATAAGCAAAGGCTCACAAAATATGCTATGCATGGACCTTCTCCTGTCAATCTGGAAATGCATCAAACAACAGACCTTTTAAATAGAAGAATTAAGACAGAATAATCATTTATTAAGTATTTTTTAGTTAGGAAAATAAGAGAAATAAGTTCAAAAATGAAATGAAGATGTATGCTTGTGGAGTACAACATCAATAACAGTTGGAAGACAGGAGGAACCAATGATAATCTGAAAAAATATCTGAACCCTGAAGTCCTAAAGAAGGAATACCATTCAAACTAATGTGGAGTATCCAAAGTCTGTAATAATTAAGCACGTGTACAGAAGAAACCATGTATATTTGTAATGTTGGGAATGTTATATGTGCATGAATTGGACCTAGGCAATTTACATTGTGCATAGAGTCCCCAAGGCCAACTCTGAAGATCTGGGTAGCCCAGGAGGCTCTACATACCTAAATGATAAATACTAACTTAAAATATTTCAAAATATCTTGCTTTTTACATTATTTCAGGACTTGCCAGGAGCTGACAACAAGTGAAAGATGACATTTTGTTAACTCTACGTTAAAATACAAGTTCTTTCTAAATAGATATGGGGAATGTGTTGAAAAATTACAGAAAAAAGATTACTAAAAAAGAATGCAAACAATTTTTAATGGCATGTAAGAATCAATGAGAAAGTAATAAGATTATAAAATGGAAGTTTAGGAATAATTAAGTTTCCAAGTCTACATAAAGGGTAGGCAAAATGGTTGATTTATTCTTGGATGTAATGTAATTAGTTTAAAGTCTAGTATTAGGTTAAGAATGTTAGACTGATATGAAAGTCTTAATATCTTCTCTTATTATATTTAAAATTAGCTACTCCCCACTTTAAATGCTTTCTTTCCCCTGATTTCTGTTAGATAACACCCTCTTGACTTTGACTTTCTTTTTTTGTTTCTCATTACTGGCTTCACTACTTTTCCATTCACAGCCTGGGACTAAATCTAGCCCATCTTCATAAATAAAGTATTACATCAACAGAATGAAAGATGTAAAAAAAAATTATCATCTCAACAGATGTAGAAAAAGCAATTCATAAAATTCAACATTCATTCATGATAAAAACTCTCAACAAATTAGCATAGAAGGAACATGGCGCAACACAATAAAGGCCATATATGAGAAACCCACAGCTTACATCATACTCAACTGTGAAAAGTAGAAAGTTTTTCCTGTATAAACTGGAATAAGACACAGATGCACACTTTGCCAATCTTATCTAACATAGTACTGGAAGTCCTAGCCAGAGCAATTAGGTAAAGGAAAGAAATAAAGGACTTCCAAATTGGAAAAAGGCAAGTTGAATTGTATCTTTTTGCCTTTGACATTATCTTATATATAGAAAAACTGAAAAATTCCATGAAAAAAACTGTTAAAACTGATAAACGGTCAATAAAGTTTCAAAGTATAAAATCAACACAAAAAAGTACTAGAATTTCTTTATACAAACAACAAATTATCAAAAGAAGAAATTAAGTCATCAAGTCCACTCATGATAGTGTCAAAAAATAATAAAATACATGCGAGTAAATTTAATCAAGAGGGTGAAAGATCTTTGCACTAAAAACTGTAACATAAGTAAATGGAAAGTTATCCTGTGTTCATGGAGTACAAGATTTAATATTGCCAAAATGATCATACTAGGCAGATTGAATGCAATCTCTCTGAAAATATCAATGTTATTCTTCACGAAAAATAGAAAAATAAAATAAAATTTGTATGGAACAACAAAAAACGCCAAATAGCCAAAGCAGTCTTTAGCAAAAAGAACGAAGTTGGAGGCATCACACTACCTAACTTCAAAATACACTACAAAGCTATAGTAACCAAGACAGCATGATAGTGGTGTAAAAATGGACACATAGACCAATAAAACGGAATAGAGAACTCAAAAATAAATCCATGTATTTACATCCAACTAATTTTTGACAAAGACACTAAGAACAAACATTGTGGAAAGAATATTATCTTCAATAAACAATGTTGGAAAACTTGATTTCCATGTGGAAAACAAGGAAAGTAGACCCCTATCTTTCACCACATACAAAATCAGTGCAAAACAAATTGAAGATTTAAATGTAAGACTGACACTTTGAAAAAACGAGAAGAAAACATTGGGAAAAATGCTTCAGCACATTGGTCTGGGAAAAGATTTTATGAATAAGACCTCAAAAGCACAGGTAACAAAAGCGAAAATTGACCAGTGGGATTACATCAAGCTAAAAAGCTTCTGCATAGCAAAGGAAACAAACAATGACATAGTGTAGAGGCAGCATACAGAATGGGAGAAAATATTTAAAACATTCAGTCAACAAGGGATTTATATCCAGAATATATAAACAATTCAACAGCAAAAAAAAAAAAAAAAAAAAAAAAAAAAACAAAACCTGATTAAAACTGTACAAGTGATCTGAATAGACATTTTGGAAAAGAAGACATACAAATGGACAAGAAGCATTTGAAAAAAATGTTCAACATTCTTAATGATCAGGAAAATACAAGTCAAAACCACAGTGAAATATCATCTCACCTCAGTAAGAATGGATATTAAAGAAAAGTAAGGAATAACAAATGCTGGTGAAGATGGAAGGAAAGTGAACTCCAATATACTGTTGATGGGAATTTAAATCAGCATAGCCACTATGAAAAACAATATGGAAGTTCCACAAAAAACTAAAAATAGAACGACTGTATGATCCAGCAGTCTCAATGCTGGGTATTTATCCTAAGGAAATAAAACCAATATTTCAAAAAGATATATGTACCTCCATATTTACTTTGGCACTATTCACAATAGCTGAGATAGGTAATCAACCTGTAAGTCCATTCGTGGGTGAATAGATGTGGAAATTGTAGTATATATGTACAATGGAATACTATTCAGCTATAAAAAGAAGAAAATCTGGTTGTCTGTAGCCACATGAATGAGCATGGTGGGCTTTATGTTAAGGGAAATAAGTCAGGTACAGAAAGAAAGGTACCGCATGTTCTCAGTCATATGTAGGAGCCTCCAGAAGAAAAAAAAAAAAAAAAAATGCTGACACTTTGGTTTTATTCATGTTAGACTCATTTTGCACTTCTGACCTCTAGAACTGTAAAAGCATAATTCTGTGTCATTTCACCCACTAAATTTGTTGTAACTTGTTGGCTTTGGCAATAAGAGGTCCTTGTTACCTGGACCAGTGCAAGATCGGACAAGGAATTAGAGATGAATGGAGATACATCTTAAGGGAATGTGAGGAAGCAGAGACAGCAAATACAAACAACTCTTTCACAAAATGTGGGGAATAGCAGCCTAGGCAAAAGGCAACCCCATTCTACAGAAAAAAAAAAAAAAAAAAAAACCCAAAAAACAAACAACAGATAAAAAAAATAGCCAGCCATAGTGATGCATGCCTGTAGTCCCAGTTACTCCAGAGGCTGAAGCAGGATTGCTTAGGTCCATGAGTTCAAGGTTGTAGTGAGTTATAATCATGCCTGGGCAATAGAGCGAAACTCTATATCAAAAAAAGGAGGCTAATATTTGAAGTCAGTATCTATTGTTAAGAAAATGAATTTTAAATTGGTGGATACTGGAGCATATATGGACTCTTAGGACAACAATTTACTTCAGAGGGAAAAAGATGATGCAAGAGAAAGTGGAAATAACTGCAATAATTGAAGTCTTTGAAAGGAAAAAAGGAGATTTGGTTAGAATCAATGAGGATATTTTGGCCTTTGTTAAGAAAGGGACATTTTTTTTTAAGACCATAAATAGAAGAAGATGGACTCATGTGCTTAGGGATACATAGATTTAGTGATGGCAAGGGCAAGGGAAACACTTTTAAAGATGAGAGGTTCTATTTTACCAATAAAATAAAGGAAATTTCATCAGCTGAAATCACAGAAACATAAAGAATACCAAGTTTGATGAGTTACAAAAGAACATGATTTGGTAGGAAAGTAAATTTATTAAAAAATTTAATCCTGTTTCAAAGCTGATGATTCTGCATTTATAATGACTTCAACATGAGTGGGTGTTTTGCTTCTCTTCAACAATATTCAGCAACACCAGTGCAAGCATAGAGACAGTGGATGTTTGGGTTCCTGCAGGGTTGCTGATTGCAGAGGAGAAAGGGAAAACATTTGAGAATATTTGCAAAGGAATAATTACTAGTTATTAAGGGAATAACCATCACAAATCATGGAGGCTAAGTTAAAAAAGAAGAGCAAAGAGGAAGGAGTAGTAGAGTAAAAATGATAATATGAATACATTCAAGATGTCCACAGGAGTGCTCAAATGATTTTAATTGTCCAGCATCTCCAAAGAGGGCCTGAAGTTGGACTGAAGAATGCAGAAGGAAAAACAAATGGACCAAAAATAGTAGGCGTTATAATTCATTTTGAAGCTCATTACATACACCCAGTGAAAATGTCTAAATAATGTGTGGTGCACTGTATAGGAGGATTTTGTACTTTCATTCTGAGAACCTACAGATAGCAAGTAAGAGCAAGAGCCATAGAAATACAGTAACAGTTGACTCTTGAACAATACATGGAATGGATTGCTAATACCCTGCACAATAAAAAAAATCCTTGTATAAATTTTGACACCCCTCTGCAAAAAAAAAAATAATAATAATAATGTAATTACTAATAGGTCACTCTTGACCAGATGCCTTACCAATAACATAGTGTTTTATTAACACACATGTTGTATGTTATATATATTATATACTGTATTCTCACAATAAAGTAAACTACATAAAATAATGGTATTAAGAAAATTATAAGGCGGCAGGCCACAGTGGCTCACGCCTGTAATCCCAGCACATTGGGAGGCCAAGGCGGGTGAACCACGAGGTCAGTTGTTCAAGACCAACCTAGCCAAAATGGTGAAAACCCGTCTCTACTAAAAATACAAAAATTAACTGGGCATGGTGGCGGGCACCTGTAATCCCAGCTACTTGGGAGGCTGAGGCAGGAGAATCACTTGAACCTGGAAGGCAGAGATTGCAGTGAGCCAAGATCACGTCACTGCACTCCAGCCTGGGCAAAAGAGCAAAACTCTGTTAAAAAAAAAAAAAAAAAAAAAAAAAGAAAGAAGAAAAGAAAAGAATAAAGAAAAAGAAAGAGAAAATAGAGAGAATATATTTACTATTTATTTAGTGGAAGTGAATCATTAGCAAGGTCTTCATATTGAGTAGGCTGAGGAGGAGGAGGGAGATGAAGAGTTGATCTTCCTGTCTCGTGAGTGGCAGAGGTAGAAGAAAATCCAAATATAAGTAGATCTACATTGTGTTGTTCAATGGTCAACTGCATTACTATAATTTGATTTCATTTTAAATTTCTCTAAAATTATAAATACTTATACATGAGCCCACATAGCCATGTTGAGATTATTACAAATGTAGTAAGTGGTCAGCTGACGTCTTATATTAGCACTCATAACCTTGATAAATTTACCATATTATAATGTCAGTTATTTACCTTTTAACATAAGATATCCTTACTTGTTAACATACCCAGAGAAGATCCACTAAGTAAATTCATACAACATAAATATGAAATCAGTATAAAAATAAAAAATTAAAATTATTACAAAAGTACTAGAATACTAATAATCAAAGCATTCCCTGAAAGGAACATTGACATTGGCTAGTATATTTTTAAGGGCTTTTATAATTCCACAATTACGGCAAGTGTAAACTTGTATTAATAAAATGAATGGTTATCAGCACTTTAGATAACTCATGGCATCCATCTCAAAATAGAAATGCTCTTGACAAAAGGAATTAAAACATTGTGTCATTCACTGACTTGAACTCCCTGAACCTAGGTGACGATCCGATCTTCAGTTAACTGCACAGTTATCCCCTGATTCATCACAACAAGTGAGTTATCACTTGTGGAGTTTTCAAAAGGGCATTTCTTCCTGTTATTTTTTTGTGCATCTACTTATCAACCAAATACTGACAATAATTTCTGCCCATTCTATTTGTGAAAAAGTAAATACACATCATGGGAGCCTGTAACAACCATAAGTTCTTTTTATGGCTCACCTAAGGAAATATTGGTCAAGATATGGTTATAGAAGGGGGGGATGAATAAAGTGGAGGGGAAAGCAGAGAAGAGTGGCTCATATTTAAAATGCAATGAATCACTAATATATTCTATTTCAAAAACCATAGGTAAATAGATGAACATGAAAAAAACTATATTTCTGGGCCATTTGGAAAATATAAATATGTCAACTTATTGTGATTCCATGAAATGAAAGGAGTTTGGTTTATTGTTACTTACATTAACTTACATTAACTTTACATTAACTCTAAGATTTATTTACATTTTACTTATTTTTACCACCAGAAATAAATCAAAAGTGGTTTGCTAAGACAAATACCACTTATCTGATACTAAAGAACTAAAAGGAGCAGGAAAGGAAATATGCAAAAGAAACACATAAGGAAAAAATCAGAAAGGGTAAAGCTTGGTCATCATAGTGCCTCTTACATCACAGTAAAGGCAAAGTGAACATAGAAAACTAAAATATTCCAGATACATAAATAGATAGATAGATAGATAGATAGATAGATAGATAGATAGATAGATAGACAGACAGACAGACAGAGATATAGGTATAAAACAGATACATTTCTTCTCCTCCTCCACTTCCATTACAAACTCATGTCAATTTATTCCCAGAGGTTTTATTAAACTCACACAATTTAGGGGAGTACTGTAGTTGTTTACATATCTCTGTGAATCTAAAATCGGTGGGCCAAAGTCCCTGTGGTGATACACCTGAACAGAGTGAAGATCAGGTGTTTGTGAAGTTTGTGGAAATACTAGCCCTACCAGCCTCACAGGGTTTTATTTTCTCTTTTCTCCTGACTATCCTTGAGCTTTGGCTACATAACTCATCCTATTCCTCTTTCTCACCAAAAACCCATAATAGCTCCCGGATATTCATGCTACATGATAACCAAAGGTCACCTTCCCGGATCTGCCCTCACCCTAGCTGGCCCAAGTTTCAGATCTGCCTCAGATACTTCCACCTAAATTTAGCCAAACATATAGACTTCTGAAAAAGCATATTTAGTTGGAAGACAGATGGTGGCAATTATTTTACAGCATTCTTGAAGAATTCTAAAAGTGGGTCAGTGTATTTCAATTTTAATCATATTTTAATCATATATACAAAGTCTAAGGGGGAAATAGATTACAAGAAAAAAAATTTGATGAATGATGTATGGGTACCTATGCAAAAAATATCACTCTTTAAAATGCATTATAGAAGAAATATCTGTATTATGTATAAAATTAGGTTCTAGAAAGAAATACGAGAAAAATAAGTCAAAGAATACAATCACGTCTTAGCTTATTCAATATTACCTAAGAAACTTTGGAATTAATAAAACAGTAGCAATGTGCTAAATGAAAGTCTTTTACAAACAGAAATTCTATACAATTTGAAAAAAGCCTAAGGTTATATTTGAAGCTCTGATCAGAAACAAAAGTTTTGATAGATCAAAGAAGCATCTTCTGTTTCATGTCTCTCTGCAGAACAATTAAGGATCCTGTTATTAACCATCTGCTAGATTGCGGCTTTTATTTTCAATGAAGCTAAAAAGAATAGGACATACCATCCCATGACTGTCTTTGAGCCACCATATGCAGAAGAGTTTGTTTTCATTGACATGACAGCTTTTTGTCGTAGAGTATTAGTGAAGGAGACTCTCAAATAGGCTGTTAAATTATGTCATATGCTCAGACAAGGTAATGACTCAACTAGAAAATCTCTCATTAGATAAGGTTATGATAGTGTGAGATTATGATAGTTGTGAATAAGATGAGTGCCAATTAAAATGTCCAAAAGGCTAAAACTAAGAGCTTCTCTTTCACAGTAATAAGTTACAAAATGTTTACTCTCTAATTTTCAACAAAATTGGAAAAAATAAGAGTTTAGCATTTAAACCTTGAAAACTAGGCCCATTCTGTCATAATTGGGACATGAACTACTTAGCAGGAGATTATTTGTACTTTTTGGAAGTGCAAGCTGTTTTTTTTCAGTGACAACCTTCATGGAATTTTCCGTGAAAACTGCTTCTTTCTTTAATCAAAATATTTTTAACTAATGACACACTACTTGCCTCAGGGGATAGGGGAAAGAAGAAACTAATGGAAGAAGAAATCCATCATTTGCATTTTATTAATAGACTTTTCAGAGAAATAACTAAATACATACAATAAAAAAACCTTTAAATAAAAATATATAACCACATTTATTTAAATAACAAGTTTTTGTTGTTGTTATTGTTGTTTTGTTTTATGGGGTTTTTTGTTTGTTTTTAAGACAGGGTCTTGCTCTGTCATCCAGGCTGGAGTAGAGTGCTATGATCATAGTTCACTGTAACCTCAAACTCCTGGGCTCAACCCATCCTCCTCCTCGAGCCTCTGAAGTAACTAGGATTACAGATGCTCACCACCAGGCCTGGCTAATTTTTGTTTTCTGGTAGAGATGGGGTCCTGCTTTATTGCCCAGACTGGTTCCCAAAGTATTCGTTAATGTGATATTATCTTGCCCTCTGCACTTTGAAATCAGGGAGGGCTGTTTTTTAACTTTTATTCTATTCCATAAACCTTTACAATAGGTCTGAAGAACTCTAAAGAGGCAAAGCATCCTCAACTTTAAAAAATAATTTTTTGCAGGTATCTCTCTATTCTAATTTATAAGGTAAATGCCTGGGATAAAAATTGATTCTTAACTTCTAGTTTAATTGGTAAATGACAGTTGAGAAAGAATATAAAACTGACTTTTTTTTTTGTTCCACTTTTATTTCAGAATCAGAGGGTACATGTGCCGTATTGTTAAAAGGTATATTGCATGATGCTGAGATTTAGTGTATGCGTGAACCCATCACCCTGGTACTGAGCATGTACCCAATAGGTAGTTTTCAGCTCTTGTCCCTGTCCCTCTGTGCCCCTCCTCCAGTAGTCCCCCAGTGTCTATTGTTCCCATCTTCATATCCATGAGTACCCAATGTTTAGCTCCCACTCCTAAGTTAAAACATGCCATATTTAGTTTGCTGTTACTGCATTAATTCACTTAATGCCCCCCAGCTGCTTCCACGTTGCTGCAAAGGACATGATTTTGTTCTTTACTATGGCTATGTAGTATCCTATCACGTTTTCTTTATCCAATCCATTGTCGGTGAGCACTTGAGTTGATTCCATGTTTTTGCTATTGTTTGGAATAGTGCTAATAGTGCTGTAATGAACATAGAGTCACATGTGCCCTTTTGGTAGAATGATTTATCTCCCTTTGGTATATACCCAGTAATGGGATTGCTGGGTCAAATGGTAGTTCAACTTATGGTTCTTTAAGAAATCTCCAAACTGCTCTCCACAGTGGCTGGATTAATTTACATTCACACCAACAGTGCACATGTGTCCCCTTTTCTCCGCAGCCTCACCAACATCTGTTATTTTTTGACTTTTTAACAAAAGCCATATACTGACTTCTGTGAGATGGTATTTCATTGTGGTTTTAATTTGCATTTCACTGATGAATAGTGATGATGAGCATCTTTTCTTCTGTTTCTCAGCTGCTTGTATGTCTTCTTTTGAGAAGTGTCTGTTTGTGTCCTTTATCCACTTTTTTTTTTTTTTTTTTGAGATGGAGTCTTGTTCTGTCACCGAGGCTAGAATGCAGTGCGCGATCTCAGTTCACTGCAATCTCTGCCTCCTGGGTTCAAGCGATTCTCCCGCCTCAGCCTCCCAAGTAACTGGAATTACAGGCGCACACCATCATGCCCAGTTAATTTTTGTATTTTCAGTAGAGACAGGGTTTCACCATCTTGGCCAGGGTGGTCTGGAACTCCTGACTTCGTAATCTACCCTCCTCAGCTTCCCAAGGTGTTGGGATTACAGGCATGAACCACCATGCCTGGCCAGTCCACTTTTCAATGGGGTTATTTGGTTTTGCTTATTGAATTAAGTTCCTTATAGATTCTGGATATTAGACGTTTGTCAGATGTATAGTTTGTGAATATTTTCTCCCACTCTGTAAGCTGCCTGTTTGCTTCCTTGATAGCTTCTCTTGATGTGTAGAAGGTGTTTAATATAATTAGATCTCAAGTGAGGTAGTCACTTGGCTGCATGAAGAAAGGAGGGTGCTGAGGTTTCAAGGTTTCCTTTGCAGACTCTCTAGCGGTCACCTGCTTGCAGTGCCTGCCCTCCCTTGTGCTTTCTGCAGTGCCTGGTATCTCTAAGCACAGAGTACTTTGAGAACTATGCAGGAACAGCTTCCCCACTTGCTAGATACTCATGTCCAACCTCTGACAATAAAAACTTATATGATTTTGCTTCCTTTACATACTCCTCCTCCACCTTCTTGGAATATATTGTTAATATGTTTTAAACTCCTTTGCCATGTTCCCTGTTAGTTTTTACCCCTGTTGGTGAATGTCATTTTTTTTATCATTTTCATTTTAGTGTGGTTTTCATAAGACAAAAAATACACACACAATCAATTACCAAGTCTAATGCTCTGTCTCTTAAATAGATGTGTATCTTTAAAACTATAGACATATAATTACATGTGGACTAGAATAAAAGCTCCATGAAGATATTCAATGTTCTGGCCTCTATTTTTTTATTATTTACAACAGGACTTGATCAATAATTACTATGGCAAAAAAAATACACACATACACGTACAAATATTTACAAAATCGAAGTCATAATTTCTATGTATTTTTATAGTGTAGTTCTAGACCATGTATTATTGCTGATATTTTATTGATATTTAATCTTTTCTTAAATTCCCATTGAAACATATCTTTATAATGTTTTATTGAATGGGAATTCTATGAATGTAGTCCATATTATCACTAAAAGCAAATCCACATTCCATAGAAGGATTTATAAATAACTGATAAAGTGTATAAGTGTGTATATGTATATGTAGCCTCTGATTTAAATGGAAAAAAGCTTCCCCTTTGTTTGTTCTTAGCAGTTTAGGTCAATTTCTCTGAAGATACACAAAATCAGTCCTAGAGATAGAAAATTTGCACTCTCCTGGAATCAAAGGCAGACATTATCTTGAGTTGTGTAGTATATTCACACTCTGCAGCAGAAAACCACCATGCCATTTAGAAAGGGCTTTCATATTCTTTGATATCATGCACTACAATCTATTACATGAAATAAGCATAACATGAAGTTCAATAGGGAAAACCGGAAAGAATATCATTGTCCTCACTTTAAGTATCTTTACATCTTCCATCTTTGTTTAAGAGATCACAAAATCCTTAAAACATTGTATTTATTAACATCTTCAAGTTTTTAACTTACCGGAGATATAGTATTCTTTTAGTATTCCCTTCATCTAATTTATAGCTTTCTCTTTCCTTTCTTTGATCCTTAATTCTGTCTTCTTGATTACATATTCATGTTCCAAAAATGATACTCTTTCTGCTTTTGTATATAATGCTTAATTTCCTGAAGGTTTATTGCTCTAAGTTTTTTTTAAGTACCATTTGAATAAAGTTGGGGTAATTTGAAACTAACTATCAGGAGAGAATAGGGGAGAGAGAGATCAAAGGGAGAGGAGGCAGAAGCACTTAGAAAGGTTGAATTACGTTGGGAAAGAATTCAGGAAAAATATAACAGAATATGGGATTAATTCCAGTGCTACTTATATTGTACCATGCAGTCATCTACCACAAGGAACAAATAATTAAATGGAAAACTGCATCTCTCTCATGCTCTTTCACTTTCCTCATGTCACCATCACACATATATACATTCTCCCCCTCAGAGTTGTGTGTGTGTGTATGTGTGTAGCACAAGGGTGTTGATCATGAACTATTTAGTCATAAAGCTTTTACACAAAAGAATTTTGAGTACTTATTAGTTATTATGAGAGATTAGAGAAATAATTCTGTAAGTCTTAGTACTCCTTCATTCAATGAAGACACTGATACTTGCTGTTCAGGTCGTTGTCACAGCATTTTAAAAATATCATATATTTAGTTGTTAGTTTGGCATTGAGCCTGGGTTGCGGCTGAACTTGGCTGTGGCAGAACTGCTAGCTGTTCACCAACATACAGTTCTCTCCTCCCTTAGATTAGAGCAAGACCACAATTGCTAGCTGCCCTTGAAAACAAAACAACGAAATGGAATTCTTGCAAGCAGATTGTGAGCAGAAGTGATGTCCACCATTGCTAGTTCTGGCCAATAAATATTTACATGCATCATAATTTCTGCTCTTTTTCCTTCAGCTGGTGATGAAGCTTGATTTTGCAAGCCTATGTTAAGTATGGCATAGACTCCATCGGCCTAGATTCTTGGACAACTGTGTGTGGCAAACACCCCTCTTCTTACCCTGTCCAAGACACTTTTAATGTTTCCCTTGCCTATGTTAAACTTTAGAAAGCGTTCTTCCTGATTATAGGTCCCTGACCTCATTCCATTTAGAAGATTTACCTTGAAAAACTTGCAGTTATACATTTTCTCAATCCCTTTGAAATGTATGTAAACCTTCCCAGCTTCCTGCCAATTTTATGACCTAAAAATTGTCTTTTCCAAGGATGTGGGAATCATCTCTTTGAATATAAAGATGGAAAGAGATAGCACTTCTATCTCCCAGTCTCTGTGGGAGTGTAGGAGCCTAACTTCATGGGCAGCCAATTAGCAAACACAGATGGCCTAATCAGAGAAGAACATTTTCAAACTCAGGAATAACTCAGTGTGCTCAACATATCCCATTAAACCAACCTTCCCACTAACAATCTCCAGTAGTTTTTCAGTAGCTTACCCTAGCATTTAAAAAACCCTCCTGCCATTTATTCTAGAAGAGTTAAGTTCAGTCTCTCTCTAACCCATTGCAATAGTTTTGAATAGTCTTCCTTGTGTGTTTAACTTTGTCTCATGCAATTTTTACTTTGGCACCTCCAACCAACTAGTTTTGCCTATTATATGAGATACAATATCTATTGCGTTTGAGTTATTCTAAACTTTTGGAGCAAATATGTTGTACAGATATTGGAAACTGGAATTGGGATGCTGCAATAGCAAAAACCTGAATGCATAAGCATAGCTGTTGACAGAGTCGGGAAGTGACAAGTCAAGATCTGTAAGAAAATGGATTCAGCAGGTTGGAAAGTTAGACAGCACTGATGTGCTGTGTCAAAACATTAGGTAAAACTCTGATAACTCTGAATGCAGACAAATTACATACTTCGGGAGGTAATTAGAAAAAGCAAGGCTGTTACATGTTTTGTTTACTTCTTGTTTCCTGTATCTAGGTATTACAATAAAGAAACGTTTTCAGGGTAGAGTTCCTGGTTTGATAACAAAGATGCAAGTAAATAGAGTCCAGAAATTGGGGAAATTTAGGAGGTGAAGAGTTAAATGTTTCTGTAGTCCAAGAATAGGAAAGAAGACTTAAAAAGCATTTAGATGAGAAAAATCCCTCTGATTTTGTATTTTATCAGAAGAACGCACCCCTGAGACACAGCCTATTATTCAAATAACCTAAATGACCATTTAGGTGAGAAAAAAAAAGAGATGGAAAATAAAGGAAAGAAAGAAAGATAAAAAGAAAGAAGAAAGGAAAGAAGAAAAGAGGGAGAGAGAAACATAAACAATTTATTGTTTCTAAGCCACAGAATATAATTGGAGTCCAGTTAGCAGATATTATATATCAACGTTGGTTAAACCATATGGGCACATTGATAAGGGCCATCAGAAAAATTTGTTATGTTCATAAATGCTGTTGGTACTAGAGAAGTGTTCTGGGCTTTTGATCCAAATTCTTGGCCTAGTTCTGCTTGTCTTCATTGGTAATTCACTTAATTGTCTTTGCCTCAATTTCTACATTTAGAATGAATGTTGAAATTGATCACTTAATCTCCTTTTACGTGATTTCTGTACTTCCAAATATACGATGGTAATGACTACAAGAAATATGACTAAGGAACAGGACTCAAATCTTATGGCCAATTATTTTAATCCAGTTCATTTTAAAATTAAAGGGCCTTTGCTCCCTGGCAGGCCACTTCGGCCAGCTGAGAAAGCATTCCAACCCACACAGCATGTTGAGCTCCTCATGGAGCTAAGGAAATAAGAAATGCACAGGCATGCAGGCATTTAAATTGAAACGCATATACTCTACTATTAAAAAATCTTTAGAATGTTTTTAAAGCAGAATGGTGTAGCAAAATATTTTTTCCTCTGTAGAAGAGCCAATAAGAACAATACTACTTTGATCATTATAGCATAATATTTGTGTACAGACCTTTGTAATTGATTGGAATAGTACTAAATTTCAAAGAGCAGCAATCTAGTTCTTACAGAGTTGAGTGGCCTAGATATTAATAAGGATATACATACTAATGATGATGAACCAGCTGTCCATGGAAAAGCTGATTTAGAGAGTATTCAGTTTTATCATTCTGACAGCTCGCATGGGAAAACATACCATATTCGTTCCCTTTCCTTGTGCTAGAGTCAAATTAGAATTTCATTTAAAGATAAGGAGCCAATATCATAGCATTTTACATTCTCATCTTTATGACCTACTTATTTTTAATACTTGCTGTTAAGAGATGGGCATTCTTCAATGTCAGATGGAAGTGGTTTTATTTCTCTCTATATTTTCTGTTTTAGTGATTTTTTGAAATAAAGATTTCTTCCCTCTCTCTAACACACTTTCTCTAATGCATTTTAGATCATCTTGATTCTTTTTATTTTCCATTTAAAAATTTTTTGAGGGGGACTTCTTTTGATATTTTCTGATTTCTCATTTAGTATGACTTCATTCTATTTAAACTCTCATTTAATACGGTGTGCTTCATTTCCAATTAGTGGTAGATAATTAATTTCTAATTAGAAATAGATAACAGTAATATATGCCTCCATGGATAATATTTTAAATGACCATAATAACATTTTGATGAGAAGAACTATTATTAATCCAACTTTTTAATGTCGACTTTGACTGACAACTGAACTAAAAAGGATGGAAATTAGCAGACTACATCAGGACACTGAGATGAGAGGAAAAGAGAAATAAGTCGAGTTAACATTTCATACATCAATTTTCCTTGGAAATTGGTATTGTATCAGCACTAATGTTACTTGTAACAACGGCTAGTTAAAATGGTGAATTTTATGTTATTAATAACTTCCACTTTCTGAGTTCTTTCAATCATCCACTCTTTCTACAGGGAACAAGGCATTTGAGTTGCCCAAGAGCCTATACTCCTTGCTTAAGGAAATATATTCCCACCCCAATCTGTTCTGCAAAGCATCCATGGATCTACACTACATGTGGTACAGATACAGGGCTTACCAGGGCAAAACTTACAAGCAGAGAAAGAGTGAAATATGTGTCATCCCCTAAGCTCTCATTACCCTACAGCATAGCCTGGGCACAGATGGTCTGTAAACACCATGGCCAACAATCCCAAAGAGAAAGATCCCACACCTGTAATGCTCTATGTATTTAGAGGAACAGGTGTGCATGGCAGGGAGACAGGTAATCGAACTTTCATACTACAAAGTAGAATAGGAAATGGCCTTGTTCACAGGGTAGAGTCAGCCAGGGAAGCCAATGGCTGAAATTGGCCTAAGTTTTGTTGAGCTACCTCATCAAGTTGAACTCGATCTTGGCTCACCCGGTAAAGTGGGTAGGAATATAGCTTCAGAGCCATCTAGATTGCTTTTTCAAATCCTCATGAAAATTTTCCTGCCTTGTTTCCTGTTTCTCAGGGTCCTGATGGCTGATAAAGAAGTCCCAAGTCAATTATTGCTGTGCATTGAAACACTGTGAGTTGGCCAGGCATGGTAGCTCATGCCTGTAATCCCAACATTTTGGGAGGCTAAGGCGGGTGGATAACTTGAGGCCTGGAATTTGAGACCAGCTTGGCCAACATGGTGAAACCCTGTCTCTACAAAAAATACAAAAATTAGCCGGGCACGGTAGTACATGCCTGTAGTCCCAACTACTAGGGAGGCTGAGGCACAAAAATTGTTTGAACCCAGGAGGTGGAGGTTGCAGTGAGCTGAAATGTCGCCACCGCACTCCAGCCTGGGCAACAGAGCAAAACTCTGCCTGGGAGAAACAACAACAACAACGACAACAAAAATCACTGTGAGATTGTCACCTTATGTTGATAATGTATTAATCGTAGTCATAATCATAATCATAAGCCTTATAACAATAATAAAATAATTGAATCTTTACTATGTTACCAGACACTATGCTAAGCATTTTATATGCTCAAATTATCCAACTTAATCTGTACAAAATCCTGAGATAAATACTATTATTAGTTACAAACTAGATGGATATTAAGAGGGTGTATTAGTTAATTAAAATTGAATTTAAGATAAAGAATTTAATTTGGCATGCCAGATGGGAAAGATACTCGCATAGGATATACCCCTTTTTTATTTTACCCAGATTAGACCAACTCTGATCATTTTTTACAACTGCGAAGAGACGCAGCTCAGCTGGCTTCCCAGAAATATGCTAAGATATCTGTCAGTAAAGGTATGAAGAACAAATTTCTGTGTCCTAAAGATTAAGCAGAGAGATGGCAGACCTCATAAATTAACCACAGCCGATTTAAGCAGATATCCACTGTAGGGAAAGCACAAAACAATATAAAATAAGCATTCCCTTCTTCAATTTTCAGCAGATCTGTCTTCTGAAAATACATAATTCATGTATCTATCAGGTCACTTTCTTGTCAGCATCACAAAGGGAAGCAAGGAGGAAGGGCCATTTTCATACTAATCAGTCAAAGTATTTACATTGCAGCCCACTGCTGTTCTTTAAATGTGCACACTCGCTGCAAAAGCCTAAATGTCTTATGAGTTATTAAAGCTTCAAGACTGAATTGGAACATTGGCATTTTTAAGAGTAGACTGTAAAAAATTACCATTTAATTCCCTTTACCCTTTTCTCTCTACCATTAGTTCTCCATTTAACAACCCGAGGTCTCTCTAATAGGCCTTTGATTCCTGTATTCTTTTGCCGCTTTTGCAGTAACCACTTTGCAATCTAAAAGCTGAGAGCAGTCACCCTCATTTGCCCTTCCCTTATCCAGAAACAGATCGCTACTTAATCCCCATCTATTTTTAAAAGGAGTTCACCAAGATATTTAAGATGGAAGAAGAGAATACTAAACATTCTAATTGCCCTAAAAGTACTACTTCCATTGTCAGTTTTCACCTTAGAAGTACAGGAAAGACCTTAAAGCCTTAGACCGAGATGGATACAGCATTGTGATCAGCTGTTCAACCAATGCTTGGTTTTCATATGTACACAAAACAGCAAATAACAACATCAGTTAAGGACAGAAATCCTAGTACTTTATTTTCTTCTCCAAGACCCCAATTCAAAGAAACACAAAACTCAGTGATACAGATCTGTTCAGACTTCTACAGTCCTTTTCTCTATTGACTATGAGGTGTTCCTTTTGCAGTCTAGTGTCATTTATTGTGTGTGCTTCAGGGAACAGCACTCCTCCCTATTGCTTTGGAAAACAATGCCAAAGTTTAATAGATGTCACTAGCACAGAGGAACTTTCATGATGTTGTGACTAAATTTTTCTTTCCTTAATTGCATACCATTATTCCTAATTATGTTTACTGGTATGGTGCTAAGTAATTATGCTCTCTTCTTCCTGTTAACACCCTTCAGATATTAGTAGCAGTTATGCCCCTCATTAATTTTAACTGAGAAGGCTATGTATATTTAATTTTGTATTATTTTCCAGATTTGTGTCAAATTTTCTTCCTCTTCCAAGTTGTTTTTCTCCCCACTATGCAAAGTATTTCCACATTTTTTAGGGTATGTGGCTTTTGTACCTCTTAAATCACTTTATCCCCCAATCTTAGTGATGATTGATATCAACTTATTTTTCCCTTTTCTAGTAGAATCCTATCTTTGTCTTCACAGTTGTTGTATAATTCAGCCTTGTCTCCTCTCATCTGCAACTGGAGTGCCTGAATATCCTTTTCAGAGAAATTCTCCTCCTAAACTGTTCACTCCTCTTTACCTAAATGTGCATTGTGATACTGTGGATCTTCTCAGCTCTCCTGTCTCTGTTTCTAATCCAAGGTGCATATGAGGCAATCTCGTCTGACATTGCTTCAGTCTTCCTTTATACAGATATAATCTAAGACTGCTTGATTTCATGCCCAGGCCTTTCATCTTTCACCTGCTGCCCTGAGGTTTTCCCTGTTGGTTCCTAGTCTCGGAAGCAACACAATTCCCATGGTACCATACACATCATGAAAGCCGAGGTGTGCATGAGTTAATGCTCCACAGGGCAAAACCTAGACCAGTAGGAGCAGGAGCTAACTAATCAATCCTTCTTCCTTGCTTGTCTCTACCAACGTTCATCCCTTGGAACGAACAGCAGGTTTTCCGGTGAGCTCCAGAAAGTCGAGCCTGAAGCAAAAGCATGTATGCTGATACGTTCCTATGGGGTGTGCTAAGGGAAGACAAATATTTGCCATCCTTCAAAAACTTACTCAGGAAAAAAAAGAAGTCATTTACTTCATAACCCTTTACTTGTATTTTTAATCTTTTTAAAGATAATTTCTTCATTCAAATATGTTGAAAATATGGAATGTAAAAGAGAAATGTTAAAAGAAAATGACAAAAACAGACACTAGAAAGAGAAAAGAGAAAGAAAGGGAGATGAAATTCATTGCACTACTTTATACTCAGTAAAGTTCACTTGTTACCTCATTCAATTTTCCCAACAATGTTATGAAATAGGTATGTTTATACAAATTTTAGCCACAGAATTAGAAAATTTAAAAGTTAAGTGAGTGACAGACTCACTTGCTTCTCCTCATTAAAATAAAAGTTTTCTCACAGAAAATACTTGGAATCTGTATTAATTTCTTTGCTTCATAACAACTCCAAAATTTAGCAGATTAAAACACACATTTATTATCTCAGAGCATTTAAGGGTCAGGAATCTCAGCACAGCTTAACTGGCTCCTCTGTTTCAGGGTCACTCACTCAAGATATTAGCTGAGCTCTAGTCATCTTAAGGGTCAACTGGAGAAGAAACTGCCTCCAAGTTCACATGGTTGTTGGCTGGGTTCAGTTCTTAATGGGCTGTTGAGTGCAGGACCTCAGTTCTTTACAGACTGTTGGCCAGAAGTTGTCCTTAGGTCTTTGATACCTGAAATTCTCCAAGACGTCAGTTTGCTTTATCAAAGTGTGCAAGCTAGGAAGGAACAGTGAGTCTGCTGGCAATATCAAAGTCACAATCTTTTGTAACCCAATTATGAAAGTGATATCCATCAATGTTGCTGCATTCTATTGGCTAAAAGCAAGTTAATCAAAGAGGAGTCAATCATAGAAAGCCATGAATACCTACAAGCAGAAACCACGGGGGCCATCATAGTTTTCCTGCCACACAATTCAATTCAGTAAACCAGACATACAGCAGAAATAAGAAAAGAAAGGAGAAAGAAAAAGGTGCAAATTACAGATTATAGGTTATAATGTCTAGTTAGTTATAATCAGTTTTTCTCTGAGGCCACAACCCCAACTCTTCCTAGGAAACCATGCCACTTTTCTAGAGTCAGAATGTTCCCATTGTTGTGAGTTGTTAAAAAAGGCTAAGTAGAAACACTGAAGCCCTTTAATTCAGGTTGCAAAGTTTAGATTTGATTCGAGAGAGGCATTTGGCTGTCTCTGTGAATTCTTTAAGAATTAACTTACTAATTATTAGCTATTGGCATATACTCAAGACATCTATATGGTAGACTGCTTGCAGATATAGCCCAAAGTTTCTACCCCTTGCATAACTACACTCTTTGCGATGCAACATTGCTGTCTCCTCGTTCAAGAGGTGGAGCCTTGAGTATGGGTTAGCCTTTTGATTTGCTGTAGTCAATAAAAAGCAAAGGAAGTGACAGTGTGCTTGTTCGAGCTAAATCACTGCAGAATTCCACACTTCCACTGTCTTTATTGGAACTCTAATATCTCCATGAGAATGAGCCCTAATTAGCCTGCTGAAGAATGGAAGACCACAGGGAACAGAGCCAAATCAGCATAGTTGCCGAGGTGAAACACTTTACATGTGATCAGCCCAGCCAAGATCAACAAAGTCAATTAACTGGTCCTCAGCTGATCAAAGACACATAAATGAATCTCACTCAGACCAATCTTGATCACTGGAACAGCCTGGCCAACTGGTAGACACATGAGAAATACTAAGTAGTCGTATTAAGCCATTCATTTGGGGGTGATTTATCATGTAGTAATATTTTAATGGTAATCAGCAAGGTAGTTATCTAGAAGGTAAATTATTGAGGGAAGAACTGGATAAAACCATTACTAGAAAAATAATAGTGTGAGGTAAAGAGGCCCTGAGACACAGTAGGAGCACTTAGAAAGACATCTAATATTTAAGAAGCCAGGTTATAGTAATATTCCATGAAATTAAAATGTCAATGAGATACTGGGAAATCAGAGCCTTATAATCTAATAGACAATTTTTCTGAAGACATAATTCAGAGATATTGTATTATTATTTTAGTCTCCTTATATTTTTAATAGGTAATTATAAATACTAAAAATAGATACTTTAGAAAGGAAAGACATAGAAACAATTTTAAAGTAAAATCTCAAATTAGGTACATTTCTCACATCATCTGTAAGGAGCTTCCATGATACCTAGGAAGGACATTCTTACTATGTGTGTGATGGGTTTTCTGTATTTTCATACAGTAAGACTAGTAATTGCAAGATGACACCATCCAACATGCACTTGAAAATGAAAATAGTCTTAGAATTAGCCTCAAATGGGAAACGGATCTGAAGGACCATTTAATCTAATAGGTTTCTGTTAAATGGATTCCCCAGATGATATTTCTCAGGGCACATGAAAGCCAGCAGTGGCTAGCTTACCTGATTTTGGCTCTAAATGTTAGTTCTTCCTTATATTTAACCAAAATCCATCTCCTCTTAACTTCTGTTCATTGATTCTTGCTCTACCTTCCAGTGCTATAGCACAATGAATGTAATCGCTCTTTGCTGTGGCAATTTTTCAAATATCTGAAGGCAGCTAGTTCAATCCTACAAAGTATTTTCCTTTTAAAGATTAATAACCCACAATCCTACTTCCTTTCTTATCCCCCATCCAACTAGTTTTAAGTACCTTCAATATTTTAATGGATTTCCCATAAATAAAATCTAATTAAAACAAAATTAAGCCAAACAAAAATTTTAAATGCAGCACCTATAACTCAACATAATACTTCACTTTATACAGAACTTAAGTCAATTAAAACCCTATTTTTGTTTATATGTAGCCTCACCATACCCTCCCTTAATAAGTCTATGTCTGTGAAATTCATAAAGGAAGCTAGGTGCAAGGTTTCATATCTCTATCTATCTATCTTCTTATTTCTTCCTATAAATTATGCCCCAAGTACCACTGTTTAACCCAATCTCTTCTTGCTACTGGATAATCATAAATCTTCTTTCACAATGCCAAAGTCCTTGAATAAATGTTGACCAGTGCAAAGACTATGAAGGACACTTACATAAAATCTCCAGAATCCTTCATCCAGCCTGGCACTGATTCATCAGTAAGCACTTTGGGTACATTTTATCACCTACTATGAAGCAATCTAACTGTGCAGCCATTCTCCCTATTTATCTCAATCTCATTCTCAAGGATGTTCTGCTACATTTGATATACACCATTCTACAACACTTCTATGACTGACAATCCCTTGACCAGTAAGAAAAAACATCAGAATGGCAGGTTTGAGTTTTGTTTCATTCAAACTATGTAAACTGAAACTCTATTAACTGTGACAGAAACTATGCAAGTTTGAATATTAGAATCTTTACTTTTAAAATTATTAATACTTTTAAATTTTTGTAGGAACCTTTTTGTATATGCATTTTAAGTAGATTTTCATTAGATTACTAATCAAATGACCTCATCACTATCTTCTTGCCTCCTTTTACCTTGTTCTATGATTCAACTACACTAAGAAACATTATTCTTATTAATGTTCTGACTCTGTTCATTCTGACCCTCCCTTCTAACTGCTCAAAACCCTTCAACTCACAGATAAAATAGACTCAAGCAGAAATAGGTCTTTGAGGGACCGGACTAATCACCTATAACCCCTTAAATAAGATAAAATGGAAAAATGAACTGTAATCCCAGCACTTCAGCAGGCCGAGGCAGGTGGATCGCTTTAGCTCAGGAGTTCAAGATCAGCCTAGGTAACATGGCAAAACCTCATCTCTACCAGAAATACAAAACTTAGCCAGGTGTGGTGGCACATGCCTGTAGTCCTAGCTACTTGAAAGGCTGAGGTGGAAGGATTGCTTGAACCCAGAAGGTTAAGGCTGCGTTGAGCCAAGATTGTATCACTGCACTCCAGCCCGGGCTACAAAAAAAGAAAAAAAAAAAAAAGTAAAAATGCAGAATAATGAGAGAGACTTCATATAAGTTTCAATAAAATACAAATCAACTTAGATCAATAGATATTTACTAAATGTCTGCATTTTAGTGCTGTGAGCTAGGAACAGTCAAGAATATAAAACATGTAGGTGCTGTTTTGTGAGGAAAGACAATACACATAATCATGTGAAGAAGGGGAAAAAAGCTTAAATAACAGCACCAAACAATTATAAAAGAGATGTCACAAGGCATAATATGATTCATTGCCAGATGAGTTATTCAGACAATACATTTTACAAAAGTTCAGGAAAGGGAGTGCTAACTTCAGGCTAGGGTGGTCAGGTCCATGAAGATAAATGTGAGCTAGTATTGCAACTGGATGAATGGATACACTTTAGACAAGAAGAAGGCAGAGGAGAGGATACTTTGGAAATCTGGAACAGCGTCAGTAAAAGTATTTGCTGGAGTGACTGGAGTGCCAGGCAAACTTTTTTGGAAGGGTTTTCAGAAACTGTCAGGGAAAGGAGAGGAGTCAGTAAGTTCTTGGAGAAGCTAGCGACATATTTTTGGAAAGAAGATTGAGAAAGCTATTTGGAGAGAGGTGAGGATTTGTGAAATGGCTTGGAATGGGAGCAAGCAGAGAACATGAGCTGTGGTAAGTAGGTAGTCTTGTCGGCAGCATAGTTTGGAGTAGCAGAAGACGAAAGAATGATAAATAAAATAGAGGCAGAGGATGGCACTGGGTTGCTTTTTAAAAAACGGCAAATGATTCTTCTCTGTTTCATTGTTTGTCTTTTAAAAATAAAGTTGATTAGGGATTTCATAGTTTCCTTACTCCTGGTTATTTACAGTTATAGACACCTAACGTTGAATAGACTATCATTGTATTCCTGGTATTACGGATTCCCCTCCGTGAGGCCTGATAGTGAGAAGTCTGTGCCATTAGCCCCGGGCCAGCAAGGACTCCTCTTTCTCAGACCATACAGGAAGGAGACATAAGTAAGTAGAGGAGTTAAAGTCAGTCACCAACAGTGGCAAGAGCCATAAAAAGATGCCAAATCTAGAGCACAGAGCAATGCTAAGAAGGATGTGAGAGCTGGGAAGACCAGTCACCAACAAAGCACATAGGTGTTTCAGAGAAAACTCTAGCATATGTGCTGTAATCCATGCTGGCTTTTATGTTGCCACAGTGGTATGCTTAAAGAACTCTGAATGGGAGGACAGTGTTGCCAGTGTGCTGATTGAATCTTCTGACCTTTGAATTCAGATGATACCCTACTGGATCACAGTGTGTCACAGCTCACCTTTACAACCTGTGCAAACCTCTTGCTTACCATGTAGCCTCGCTCATGTTGCCAGAGGTCGTCCCTCTGACATTCTTTACCAACTACATACTCTGTGGCCACTGTGTTGCTTCTTCCCTTCTCTGATTTCCCACATGCAGAAATCTTTATGGGGTCTAACCCATTCTCCCTTCTAATTGCTCTGCCCTATGGGGAGTGCTGCCTTCCTTCTTAAAGCTCCTTCTTGCACAACTTGTTTAGACACCACAAATTTGGCACTTATCCTAGGCCATCTTATATCCTTATTATCCATTTTGTCATATGTATATTGTGTTATTTAAAAATTGTACTTCTTTTCAGTATTATATTTTTATTTCTTTACATATCTGTATAGTAGTGCTTAACAAAATGTCTTTTCTCGTACAAGTATGTATACATACAACAGTCCAATATGTAATTATACATTAAATACTTATATGTGCCTGCACACACAGACACACACACACACGCACACATCACTTTTAATGTGCAGTCACAGGAAATATCTCTATGAAAATGTCCTGCATGGAGGAATGTATTTTAGAGATTATGTATGTATTCAAGATTTTTCTTCCCTTCACTTCAGCAGTTCAATTCTAAATAATTATTTATATAGTGAAGTACATAGACTTTAATTTAGTGTTCATGAAATCACTTCTTTTACGAAATGTTTTCCAAAATGACACTCCTGTTGGTCTTTTCCTAAGATACTCTGCAAACACTGTTTAGTTACTAGATGCTAGCTAAGAAAATAGGCAGACTTTCAATCAAGATTCTTAGAAGATTGTGTCCTACTGATGATTAAATTACAGGAGAAGACAATGACGATTAAATTCACCATAGTGTACAAAAGTTACTAGTCACAGAATGATTTCAAATTACTGTTAAAAGATTTCATATGAAAAGCTCATTTCTTAGTCCATTTGGACTGTTGTAACAAACTGCCATGGACTGGCTGGCTTTTAAACAATAAAAATTTATTTCTGAGAGTTCTGGAGGCTGGGAAGTCCAAGATCAAGGTGCTGGCAGCTTCAGTGCCTAGTAAGGGCCCATTTCATACACACACACACACACACACACACACACACACACACACACACACACACACATATGGTTATCCTTTCTCTGTCCTCACATGGTGAAACAGTGAGGGAAACTCTCCAGAACCTTTTATAAGGGCACTAATCTCATTCATGAGGGCTCCACCCTCATGACCCAATTACCTATCAAAGGCCCCACCTCCTAATACCATCATCTGGGCATTAATATTTCAACAAATGAATTTTGGGGAGAAATAAAGATTCATTACATTATAGCTCCATAATTCATGGCTTAGTTTATATAAATTGTGTGTTTCTAATAATGAAGTCTATATTATAGATTTTTCATAACATATGCACATATACTTATTTTTCCAGTAGGCCTATTATTCTAAATCATGAGGAAATATGCATGAAAATTCAAACAAATGAAAGCCTTATGTTAAAATTGATATGACTTAAAGAGACACAGGAATGTCCTGACATAGAGCAGACTTGGAATGTTCATAATCATCTTTGGTGTAGAACAGATGAGGTACATTCGACAGGATGCTAAGGAACCTGCCACTTGTCTTTTAAATTAATATGTTTCTGCATTATATACGACACTTAAAAAAGCTGATTATTTAAATGATAGAACTAATTTAATTGTTAGGCAAATGTTATATCTATCTAAATTATTTCATAACCAAACAAATAAAATTAGACTTGTTTTTAATATTTGAAGAAAATCGAAGCAATATAGTACTAGGAAAAATCCTAGGTGTAATGATAATACAAATAAATATCTATTATTCAAAAGACTGGGCCAGGAACAATGGCTCATGCCTGTAATCCCAGAACTTTGGGAGACCTAGGCGGGCAGCTTACGAGGTCAGGAGTTTGAGACCAGCCTGGCCAACATAGTGAAACTCTGTCTCTACTAAAAATACAAAAATTAGCAGGACATGGTGGCATGTGCCTGTAGTCCCAGTTACTCAGGAGGCTAAGGCAGGAGAATGGTTGAACCGGGGAGGCGGAGCTGAGGTCACACCACTGCACTCCACCCTGGGCGATAGAGCAAGACTCCATCTCAAAAAAAAAAAAATTGTATAATGAAACTTATTTGATGATAAAAGATAATATTCAAAATATTTAACAACTCAAGAGTATTTCTAGGTATAAAGGTAAGTTGGGCTACTTTTCACTATAATCATATGTAAAAGATATAAATTATGGTAATTTTTAAAATATATAATTTATAGAGACATTAAATCAGACAAAGAAATGTATAATAGTCATAGATTCTGACAGAAAAATGACTATTCCTCACTAGATCTCAATTTTCATATTTGTAAAGTTATGATTAAACATTTGCTTTTTCTTCCTGTCAGGATTTTTGTAAGAATCAAATGATCTTAAAAAGAGTATTTTTATACATGTAATTGCATTAATTGTATCATTAATAATTTTTATACATTGCAATTCAGCTTGTCAATATTATGATAGTATGAAAGCCTCCTCCCCACTCTCCTCTCTTACTATCTCTTTCATTTCTGCAGGAATTTTTTTTTCTTTCCATGATTACCATCTTGGGCCCTGGGGATGACATTGTGAACGCTACACAGCTGTTTTGAGATGGTTTATTTTATGTGTCAGTGTGGCTAGGCTAAGGGATACCCAGATAGATAGCTAATAGAACATTCTAGGAATGTCTGTGAGAGTATTTACAGAAGACATTAGCATTAGAATCAGTAGACTGAGTAAATATCCACTCTGACCAATTTGTATCTGAGCCCAGATAGGACATAAAAGCGGAGAAAGAGCAAATCATTCCCTTTTCTTGAGCTGGGACATCCACCTTCCTTTTTGAGATATTGGAGCTCCTAGTTCTCAGAGTTCAGGCTTCAGAACTTAAACCAGTGAACTCTCATTTTCAGGACTTTGGCCTCAAATGGAGAGTTACACCACTAGCTCCCCTGATTCTCAGGCTTCTGGACTCAGATTGAATTAGACCACTTGCTTTCCTGGTTCTCTGTTTGCAGGCAGAGTATAGTGGGACTTTTTGGCCTCCGTTATTGCATGAGCCAATTCCCATAATAAATGCCCTCTACTGTGTATCTCTCTCTTTCTTTCTTTCTTTCTCTTTCTTTCTTTCTTTCTTTCTTTCTTTCTTTCTTTCTTTCTTTCTTTCTTTCTTTCTTTCTTTCTTTCTTTCTTTCTTTCTTTCTTTCTTTCTTTTTCTCTTTTTCTTTCTTTCTTTCTTTCTTTCTTTCTTTCTTTCTTTCTTTCTTTCTTTCTTTCTTTCTTTCTTTCTTTCTCTCTCTCTCTCTCTCTCTCTCTCTCTCTCTCTCTTCCTCCCCCTCCATCCATCCCTCCCTCCCTCTCTCTCTCTCTCTCTCTCCCTATTATTTCTGTTTCTCTGGAGAACCCTGACTAATAAAATTTTCTTCAAAGACCTCTCAAACTATTGGGAAAAACAGGGATATCATTTTCCAAACTATTGAAAAATAAACCATTCATCAAAATGTATGCTCTTATATCCATAATGAGGCACTGCCACTGAGAGGAAGCTGCTTATTTCAGAGTTATGTGTCCCAGCCCTTCTTGCATTCTCATATGTCCCTGTTCAGGGAAAGCATCAGGGTGAGGCAAGTGTGAAGTTTAGGAAGCAAAATTTAAGGATATACTTCTCTGGTTGTTTTAAGTGCTGACTCTGCACTTAAATAACCCTGAGGGTGAGTGCCTCTTAAATTTTGTGCCCTAGGCTCACTAGCCTCAAACCCTTCACCTATAGAAGGTGAGCAGAAGTAACACAAGTTGCTTCCTGAAAGGAGTATTGAAAAAGTGAGTGTGTCTCTCCACTGTTTACCACAATGTTGTACCTCTTACATCCCTATCAGCAGTGTGAGAGAATTCTACTTTCTCCAAGTCCTGTCAACATTTGGCAAAATCTTTTTCATTTTAGCCATTCTAATAGGTGTGCAGTGGTACCTCCTTGTGGCTTTAATTTGCATTTCTCTAATGACTAATGATATTGAGCAACTTTCCATATGCTTATTTGCTTCTGTGTATCTTCTGTGTTATTCAAACCTTTCATCCATTCTTTTTTTATTCTGCTTGTTTTGTTTTTGTTTTTTTAATTGATTTTTGAGAGTTTTTAAATATTTGGGATACAAGTAACTTATCAGATATGTGATTTACAAATATATTCTCACAGCCTTTGTTTTTTCTTTTCATTCTCTTAACAATGTCTTTACAGATAAGTTTTTAATTTTAAAATGAAATCTAACTTATCAACTCATAATTTTATATATCATTCATTTGGTGTTATAGCTAACAAATCTTCATCTAATTCAAGTTCACAAAAGTTTTCTATAATTTATTCTTCCGGAATTTTCATAATTTTCGGTTTTATATTTGTATGTATCATCCATTTTGTGTTGATATTTTTGTACATAGTTTATGAAACACATTTTTTTTACATATTGATTTCTAATTGTTCCAGCACCATTGGTCAAAAAGACTTTCTTTTCTCTACTGAGTTGTTTCTGTAACTCTGTGGGAAATCAGTTATCCATGTAAGTGTGGAGCTAGTTCTATATAGTCTATTCTGTTTCACTTATCTATTTGCATATGCCAGTGTCCCACCACAATGCCTTGTTGTACCTATTCAGAAATTCTTGATTTCAGATAGTGTTAATCCTTCAGATTTGTTCTTTTTCAAAGTTGTTTTGGCAATTGTGAATTGTTTTCTTCATTTCTATATAAATATTAGAATCAGTTGATCAATTTCTTTTAAAACCCAATGCACTTTTGATTAAGATTCCACGTATTCTATGGATCAATTTGGAGAGAATTTACATCTTAACAATGTTGAGTTTTCTGATCCATGAACACAGTAATCTCTCTACTTATTTAGGTAATTTTATTTGTTTTAATAAAGAAAAAATTTTAAAGAATTTTTTAGAATATACCTTTTTCCTTAATTCTTTCATGAACTTGATAAACTTTTTCAGTATTCAGACTTAAGTCTCATTCTACGTTAATAAATATTCTTCTAATATTTACTTACAGCTTTTTTCCATAAGCTTCATTTTTTTTTCACTAAAACTCCCACCTTTTATACCATAGGTATACCTCCTATCTCCTCCTATCTTTATATCTCCCTTATGATATCCATAATTTTAAGGTTTAATGCTTAGTTTCAAATACTCCTTTCACATGATTTTCCAGGCCATTGATTTGGGTCTCAAAAGTGACTTTTATTCTTGCCATTATTAGTTTGAAAATTATGTTTTCTCCTTTAGGAAACTTTTTTGTGTTTTGTCTTTCATTTTTAGGTTTGATTCTCCTGTATCCCTTCCAATAAGACTGACTTTCTCTGTCTAAGGAGGACTTTTTCTAGCTATCCCTTCACGTGTATTGTGATTTTATTTTCTCTGACTGTTAGGTTTTAGGTCTAGCTGCTAGAGCTATCTAAACAGTAGCATTCTGGTGAGAAGCATACACTTTGGGCTCTGCACTTGAAGACTGTCAGTACAGTAGCAGGTAGAGAGTCACCCTCCAAATGAGGCACCAAAAGGAAACTATTTCTGCTTCCATGTCTCTTAGAGCTTTCTTAAATCATGTGGCAGAGGGACTAAGCTCACTTATTTAGTACCTCCTCATATCCCTAGAAGCAAGGACAAGAAGACACACTGTCCTCTTCATACCATTGACGATTACATTTTTATATAACAACTAATATTGTGTACTTTTTGCCCTCTCTTGCTCTTTTTCTCTGGGTCATGATTTCAAGGATTTTCTCATTTTGTCAATTTTAAAATAACCAGTGCTTTGTTTTATTTAGTTAATTTGTTTTGCTATTTTTTTTCAGTTTTCATTTGGCAGAACTCATTTGAGTATTTTTCCCCAAATATATATTAATACTTGGTAAAAATACTCAATCTTTACATTTCCAAATTGTCTTACAATTGCTTCTCTTAGGATTCCAAGAATATAATCTCTTATATTTGTAATTCTGTCAAATTCGAAAAAAATATTCTGGTTTCTAACATTTTAGACCAAAAGTCCATAGATGATGTAATTCTATTTTCTATTGTAATATGCTTCATTATTTTTAATTTTCTTTTACTTTTGATTTATGTGGGTGCATAATAGGTGTCTACATTTATGGGGTATATGGGTTATTTTGATAAGGCATATAATTTGTAAAAAATCACATCAGGATAAACAGGGCCCATCACCTGAAGCATTTAGCCTTCATGTTGCAAACAATCCAATTATAATTTTTAGCTATTTTTAAATGTACAATTAAATTATTATTGACTACAGTCACCCAGTTATATTATCAAATACAAGATATTATTCATTCTTTCTATTTTTTGTACCCATTAAACATCCCCACATGCCCTCTTACCTCAACTACCCTGTAAGTCTCTCATAACCACCCTTCTGCTCTCTATCTCCATGAGTTCAATTATTTTAATTTTTAGCTCCTACAAATAAGTGAGAACATGTGATGTTTGTCTTTCTGTGCCTGGCTTATTTAACTTAAGATAATGATTTCCAGTTTTATCCATGTTGTTGCAAATGTCCCATTATTTTTTTATGGCTGAATAGTACCCCATCATGTATAGGTACCACATTTTCTTTATCCATTTGTCTGTTGTTGGACACTTAAGTTGCTACCAAATCTTGGCTATTGTGAATAGTTCTGCAATAAATATGAGAGTCCTAATATGTCTTTGATATATTGATTTATTTGAGTATATGCCAAGCAGTGGGACTACTGGTTCATATAATAGCTCCATTTTTAGTTTTTTCAGGAACCTCCAAACCATTCTCCATAGTGGTTGTACTAATTTATATTCCCACCCTCAGTGTACAAGGGTTCCATTTTCTCCAAATCCTCACCAGCATTTTTTTTTTTATCTGTCTTTTGGATAAAAGCCATTTTAACTGGGCTGAGATAATATATTATTGTAGTTTGATTTGCATTACTATGATGATCCCTGATGTTGATCATCATTCCATATATTTGTTTGCCATTTGTATGTCTTCTTCTGATAAATGTCTAGTCAGTTTACCCATTTCTTAATTGGGTTATCAGATGTTTTTCCTATAGAATTGTTTGAATTCCTTATATATTCTGGTTATTAATCCCTTGTCAGGTAGACAGTTTGCAAATATTATCTCCCATTCTATAGGTTGTCTCCTCATTATTTGATGTTTCCTTTGTTGTGCAGAAGCTTTTTAACTTGATATGATGCCATTTGTCTATTTTTGCTTTAGCTGCCTCAGCTTGTGGGATAGTACTCAAGAAAATCTTTGTCCAGACTGATGTCCTGGAGTGTTTCCCCAGTGATTACTTTTAGTAGTTTCATAGTTTCAGGTATTAGATTTAAGTCTTTCATCCATTTTGATTTAATTTTTGTATATGGTGAGAAATAGGGGTCTAGTTTCATTCTTCTGCATATGGATATCCAGTTTTCTCAACACCATTTATTTAAGATATCGTCCTTACCCCACAGTACGTTATGGCCCCTTTGCTAAAAATGAGTTTCCTGTAGATGTATGAACTTGTTTCTGGGTTCTTTCTTCTGTTTTATTGGTCTTTGTGTCTGTTTTTATGCCAGTACCATGTTGCTTTGGTTACTATGGCTCTGTAGTATAATTTGAAGACAGGTAATGTGATTCTTCCACTTTGGTTCTTTTTTCTCAGGATAGCTTTGACTATTTTGAATCTCTTGTGATTCCATATACATTTTAGGATTGTTTTTTCTATTTCTCTGAAGAATGTCTTTGGGATTTTGATAGATATTGCATTGAATCTATAGATTGCTTTAGGTAGTATGGACATTTTAACAATATTGATTCTTCCAATCCATGAACATGGAATATATTTCCACTTTTTGTTTTCTCTTCAATCTCTTTCACCAATGTTTTATAGCTTATATTATAGAGATCTTTCACTTCTTTGGTTAAGTAAATTCCAGCTATTTCATTTTACTTGTAGCTATTGTAAATGGGATTACTTTCTTGATTATTTTCCAGATTGTTTGCTTTTGGCATATGGAAATGCTACTGATTTTTGGCTGGGTGAAGTGTCTCACACGTGTAATCCCATCACTGTGGGAGGCTGAGGTGGGTGGATCACTTGAGGTCAGGAGTTTGAGACCAGCCTGACAACATGGTGAAACCCCATCTCTACTAAAAATACAAAATTAGATGGCCGTGGTGGTGCACACCTGTAATCCCAGCTACTCAGGAGGCTGAGGCAGGAAAATTGCTTTAACCCAGGAGGCGGAGGTTGCAGCAAGCCAAAATTGAGCCATTGCACTCTAGCCTGGGCAACAAGAGTGAAACTGTGTCTTAAAAAAAAAAAATGCTACTGATTTTTGTATGTTGACTTTGTATCCTGCTGCTTTACTGAATTTGTTTATAAATTCTAGTAGGTTTTCAGTGGAGTCTTTAGGTTTTTCCAAATGTAAGATTATATTGTCTGCAAACATGGACAGTTTGCTGTCTTTCTTTCCAATTTGGATGCCTTTTATTTCTTTCTCTGGAATTGTCAGTCCTATGTTGAATAACAGTAGTGAAAGTGGGCATGGTTGTCATGTTCCAGATCTTAGAAGAAAAGCTTTCAACTTACCCCATTCAGTATGATACTAGGTATGGGTCTGTTTTATATAGCTTTTACTATGTTGAGGTATATTCCTTCCATACCCAGTTGTGGAGGTTTTTCAGATGAAAAGATAATAAGTTTTATCAAATACTTTTTCAGCCTCAATTGGTCATATGGCTTTTGTCCTGCATTATGTTGATCTAATGTATCACATTGATTCATTTAGATATGTTAAACCATTCTTACATCACTGGGATAAATCTCACTTGGTCATGATGGATGATCTTTTTCATGTGTTGTTGTTTCATGAATTTTGTTTACTAGTATTTTGTTGAGGATTTTTGCATCAGTGTTAATCACAGATATTGACCCGTAGTTTTCTTTTTTGGATGTGCCTTCGTCTGATTTTGGTATCGAGGTAATACTGGTCTCATAGAATAAGTTTGGAAGTATCCCTTCCTCCTCCATTTTTCAAAATACTTTGAGTAGGATTAATATTAGTTCTTCATTAAATGTTTGGTATAATTCATCAGTGAAACTAACAGGTCCCAGGCTTTTAACTTTGCTGGGAGAATATTTATTATGTTTTTCTATCTCATTACTTAAAATTGCTCTGTTCAGGTTTTGGATTTATTTATGGTTCAATCTTGCTAGGCTGTACGTGTCTAAGAATTTGTCTATTTATTCTAGGTTTCCCAATATTTTGGCATATAGTTGGTCATAGTAGCCTGTAATGATCCTTAGAATTTCTTTGGTATCAATTCTAATGTCTCTTTTTTCATCTCCGATTTTATTTCTGTCTTCTCTGACTTTTTATTCATTAACCATCTTTTCAAAAAAACCAACTTTTCATGACTCTTGTATTTTCTTCTTCTTTCTTCTTTTTTCGGCAAGAGTCTTGCTCTGTCACCCCAGTGTTGCCCCAGGCTGGAGTGCAGTGGCACAATCTCGGCTCAATGCAACATTTGCCTCCCGGAGTCAAGTGATTCTTGTGTCTCAGCCTCCTGATGTAGTTAGGACTACAGGCATGCGCACCATGCCCCTCTAATTTTTGTATTTTTAGTAGAGACGGGTTTTTGCCATGTTGACCAGGCTGGTCTGGAACTCTGGCCTCAAGCAATCCGCCTGCTTCAGCCTCTCCAAGTGCTGGAATTACAGGCATGAGTCACCACGCCAGTCTGTTTTCTTCATTTTAATTTCATTTATTTTTGCTCTAATCTTTATTATTTCTTTTCTTTTTCTACCTTTGGGTTTGGTTTGCTCTTGCTTTTCTAGTTCTTTAAGATCCATTGTTAGGCTGTTTATTTAAAGAATTTCTTCTTTTTTGATGTAGGTACTAATAGCTATAAACTTCCCTCTTAGTATTGTTTTTGCTATATCCCATATGTTTTAAGATGTCATATTTCCATTATCATTTGTTTCAAGAAATTCATCAATTTCTTTCATAATCTTCTCATGAACCCATTAGTCATTAAGGAGCACATTGTTTAATTTCCATGATTTTATCATTTCCAAAATTTATCTTACTGATTTCTAGTTTTATTTTATTGTGGTCAAAGAAGATACTTGATATTATTTCAGTTTATTTGACTGTTTTAAGACTTGTTTTGTGGACTAATATATGGCCTATCCATGATAATCATCCATGTACTAAGGAAAAGAATGTGTACTATGAATCTGTTGTTGATTTTTTTTCTGGAAGATCTGTCCAATGCTGAAAGTGGGGTGTTGCAGTCTCCAACTATTATTGTATTGGGGTCTAAGCTCTAGTCACATGTGCCTTACATACACACACACACACACACACATACACACACATATATACATACATACATATTTCATTATATTTCATGTGTGTATATATATGTGTGTGTGTGTGTGTGTGTATATGTGTATGGGTGATCCAGTGTTGGGTGCATATATATTTACAATTGTCATATGTTCCAGGTGAATTGACCCTGTTAGGATTATATAATGACATTCTTTATCTTTTTATAGTTGTTGTCCTCACATTTATTTTGTCTGATATAAGTATAGCTACTCTTGCTCTTTTGTGGTTTACATTCACTCTTAGATTTGCCCTTTTGAGGCTATTTTCTAGATCTTGTAAGCATGCTTCATTCATTACTTTTCTTTCTTTTCCTCCCTTATTGTGTAGTTTTAAATAGGCAGTCTTCAAGTTCACTAGTTCTTTCTTCTGTTAATCCGTTCTGCTATTAAGATACTCTGAAGCATTCTTCAGTATGTCAATTACATTTTTCAACTCCAGAATTTCTGCTTGATTCTTTTTAAATATTTCAATGTCTTTCCTAAATTTATCTGATAAGAGTCTCAATTCCTTTTTTGTGTTGCCTTGAATTTCTTTTTTTGTTTCTCAAAGCAGTTATTTTTGAATTCTCTGTCTAAAAGGTCACATATCTCTATCTCTCTGGGATTGACCTCTGGTGCCTCATTTAGGTCATTTGGTGAGGTCATGTTTTCCTGGATGGTCTTGATGTTTGTGTATTTGTTTCAGTGTCTGGGTGTTAAAGAGTTAGGTATTTACTGTAGTCTTTGCAGTCTGAGCTTGTTTGTACTCATCATTCTTTGAAGGCTTTCCAGTTATTTGAAGGAACTTGGGTGTTGTTATCTAAAGTTTTGGTCACTGTAGCTGTATAGGGAGCACCTAAAGTCCAAAAACTGTATTCCTTGCAGACTTATAGAGGTACCACCTTGGTCATCTTGAATAAGATCTGGAAGAATTCTCTGCATTGCCAGGCAGACTTTTGTTCTCTTCTCTTACTATCTCCCAAACAAATGGAGTGTCTCTCTTTCTCTCTCTCTCTCTCTCTCTCTCTCTCTGTGTGTGTGTGTGTGTGTGTGTGTGTGTGTGTGTGTGTGTACTGAGCTGCCTGGAGCCAGAAAAGGTATGATATAAGCATCCCTATAGCCACCACCACTGGGCCTGTACTGGGTCAGACCAGAAATCAGCACATCACTAGGTCTTGCCCAAGGCCAGCTGTAACCAGTACCTGGCTACCATCTATGTTTGCTCAAGGTCGTAGGACTGAACAATCAGCAGGTGGTTCTTCCTTTCAGGGCAGTGAGTTCCACCGGCTCCAGGAAAGTCTAGAAATGCTGCCCAGTTGGCAAGTCCCAAAGCTGGAAAACTTAGAAATATACTAGATGTTCTATTCTATTGCAGCTAAGCTGGCACTAAAACCACAACACAGTCTTTCTACTCTTTGCTCCCCTTTCCCCAGCTAGAGGAGTCTCTAACCATGTCCACTACTGCCATAGGCCAACAGGATTCCTGCCAGGTATCACCAATATTCACTTAAGGCCCAAGGGCTCTTTAGTTACCTTGTTTTTTAATGCTGCTAGGCCCGAGATTCACTCTGCAGGGCTGGGCTCTCTGGACCAGTGTAGGTCTAGAAGTGCCATCCAAGAGTCGAGGCCTAGAATCTAAGACCCCAAGAACCCACTTGGTGCTCTTCCCTACTGTAAAAGAGCTAGTATCTAAGCTGCAAGACAAAATCTCCTTTATTCTTTCCTCTCCTTTCCTCAAGCTGAAGGAGTCTCTAACCATATCCATCACAGCTGTGAAGATGCTGTGTCACACCTGAAGCTAGCACATCTCAGAGTCCCCCTCAAAAATCATAGCATATGCTGCCTGGTTACCATTGCTGATTACGCAGGGTCCAAGAGTTCTGTAGCCAGCAGGTAATGAATTCTGCCAGGAATGGGTGGTTCCCTTCAAGGCATTGAGTTCCTTTCTGACCCAGGGTGTATTTAGAAATGTCATCTGTGAACTAGGGCCTGGAATGGAAGCCTCAAAACTCTGTCTGTTGCCCTATACTAATGTGGTTCAGCTTGTATCCAAGATGCAAAACAAGTCCTCTTTATTCATCTCTCTCCTTCCCTCAAGCAAAGGGAAGCATTCTCTTTTGGATCTGGGGTTGGGAGAGGAATGACACAGTCCCTCCTTTAGCTGCCCCAGCTGGCTTCTCACTAGATCAGGTGCCCCCCAGGTCCATTGGCTCCAAGCCCAGCACAGCACTAGGACATGCTTGGAAGCTGCAGTTCCTGCCAGGCCCAGACAGCCTTTTCATATTTATTTAGAATTCCAGAGCACTTTAGCCCATCGTGTTGATGCTTGCCAGAACTCAAGTTCCAACTGCTGGGATGAGTAATTCCTCTCTGGCTACGGCAGGTGTAAATGTCCCCCTGTGCGCATTGCCTGAGTTCTGCCCAGCGTTGGCAGCACTAAGTTTCAATACAAATTCCCACAATTGCTGCACTCTCCCCCTCTGCAAGTGCACAGATTCTCTCTTCATGCCACGCTACTGCTGCCAAGGGATGGGGAAGTAACGCTGGTAATTCAAGATTGTCTTTCCTACCCTCTTCAGTGCTTCTTTTAGCAATATGAAGTTCAATTCAGGTCATATGAACATATACCAAATTTTTGGTCCTAATGGAAGGTGCTTTTTTATGTAGATAGTAGTCAAATTTGGTGTTCCTGCAGGGGGGATAATCAGTGGAGGCTTCTATTTCGTCATTATGTTCTACCTGCTCCTATTATTTTTAAAATGTTGTTAGAAGTCATATCATTTGCAAGAATATCTCTGTGTCCATTTCTGAATTAATCTCTTTTATCAATTAATAAACACTTTTTTTCTGACAGCTTCTCCCAGAAACATTTTCTCTTGTAATTTTTTGATTAATGAACTCCTTCCAGTCTTTTATTTCTTGCCCTATTATTTGGTCAAATTTTCTAGGGTGTATCTTCAAAAAATTAGTTTTTTGCTTAATAATGAAAAATTGTGTGGGGGTGGGGGCAGGGGGAAGAAAAGTAACTCGTGAAGTTGATTTTCTGAATTCCTAGTCTGTTGTCCATTTTATACCAAATTTACAGATCCAATTACTTATTCCATTTGATTTATGGTACATTATATCACTGGCTGTGCCAATTCTTCCGTGTTGAATTTATTTTGTGCTTCAATTTCCAATTTTATTCCTTTGCCCCCTTATACAACTAGTCTAAAATATTTTGTGTATATCTGTTTTTTCACTCAGTCATTTATTTTGAACAGTTTAATACAGTTTAGTGGAGACACATTGTGGGGTCCTTAGGCTCTTGACCTCCTAATGATTCATTAAAAATCACTGACATGAGGCAGATTAATCGAAGAAAAGACACACAGCTTTATTTAATCTGTATACATGGGAGCCTTCAGAATGAAGATCCAACTTCCCAATGAGTTACAGAAACATATATATCATCCTAAGGCCCCAGTAAATAATGCACACTCAAGACCATTGCCAGAAACAGATAAGACAGGTTTAGTGGCAAGACAGGTTAGGAGGGTTTGAAAGAGAGAGGAAGCTTGGCTAGCAAAGTTGGCCTTGTTATATAGATAAAGCAAAAAAAAAAAGAAAAAAAGTAACTGTGTTTTTCTCCCCTGGACTTTAAAAGTTCTCAGACTCTCAATGTCTCCTGGATGCTGGGAAAGACTTAGAAAGGGAAAGCGGGGATGGCTACATTAGTATTCTGTACAGATGCAAATTTCCCCCACTTAACACAACTTTGCAAGTATACATCTATCAGGATGACCAGGTTGTAGCTACTCCAAAATATGTCAAAGAAATATATTTTGGGGTAAAATATTTTAATTTCCTCCAGTCCCTTTTGACACTTCAAAGAAGTTTAACATATCAAAAGCCAAGGTGATATCTTTGGAGAGATTTGGGTTACAGGGTGTGAGATAGAGTTAGACAAAGGAGTAGAATGACAAATTGGGATCAATAGAAAGGACCCAATTTAAATATATCATCCCATATCTTCTTTACTCAATCTCTTAGTCCTGAGAATAGATCAGTAGAGTTAAGCAGCTGTGTCCCATTCCAGAGGTAACACTGCCGATGGGCTAGGCCTCTCCATATGATGCAAACAATAATATCTCTAGTAAGACACATTTCTACAGAAACAGAAGTATAAACAAAAGTTAATGTCTGGAGCAGTCTATATACTAGTTTTGCTAGAGTCTCTGAGGCATCTTCAGATTGCAGTGGCAATCTGACAGATTCTTCTGGACTGTAGTTGAAACCAGGCCTTCAAGTGCACTTTCTGAGAAGCCCATACATCAGCAGACAGGCAAAAAGGTTGTTTATATATAAGTTCTGTTATAAGTTTAAGTTTAAGCTATAAATTTATAAGTTTAAGTATAAGCTATAAGTTTATCTAGCTTACATTTGCAGAGCTTTAACAGAAGCAGTTTTAATTTCTAGGTCTTTCAAGTCAGAAAAATGGGAGATAAAAGAAATTGAAAACATTAGTTTAGAGACTTGTTGCCAGGAAAAAAATTCAGGATTCAGTCCAAATTGTAGAAAATAATAAAAACTGAATACCAATGGGCAAGACTAGAATCTAATAACAAGTGTACATAGTTTCTTTTGAAACATAATTTTTCTCTCTCTGATTCCCCAATTTTGCTAAACACAATATCATAGTAGGACCAGTTTGAAAAGTAAGTTTTAATTCTGCAATACCTGGCCTAATTATTTGTATAAAGTACAACAAGAATAATTATTTGCCATGTAGGCTTTTTTTTTAAATTGGCTGTATAGGAACCTTTTTTTTCCATAATGAATCCAAAATTAGAACTTTTAGAAGCCCCAAGCCCAGTCAAAGATTTATCTGTCCTTGCAGATATCTGTATAAATTGGGAGAATTCCTCTTTTTGAGGTCCTAAGGTAACTTGAGGCTCCTGGGCCTGTCAGAAAGTAAGATCCTTTACTTGCCATGAGTAAGTAAAGGACAAGGTATGAGGTCCGTTTTAACAATGGGATTTTATCAGCTCTATGAAGTCAATTTCAATTCCTCAAAGCAGCTTCTTCATACTGAAAACATGCCATTCTAGTCAAAGCCTTGGTAACATAACTAGCGCTTTTGATTGCAACCTGTTACAGAAGAAAACAGATTCTTACTGAATTTATGCAAATAACTACATTGCCATAAATTAAGAATACCAAACAGTTTTTCCAAGTTCTGGAGAAATCAGGTAGAAAGAAAGAAATACGCTTCAAATTTTGCTCATAAGAATATACTTTACCCAAATGTTAAATGCTGTAAATAGCTTAAAGGAAAAAAGTTTTCTTGACTTGTAAAAACAAAGCAAAAAAATCAATGTTTCAAATAAAAGCGTCATTGAAAGATTATTTCAGTCATCTGTTAGTTCAGTCCATGCAATTAACTCCTGTTTTGCTCATGATTGGGCCAGCAATCCTCATGAATACATTCTCTCTTCATTAGAGTCTGGGAAGTTTTTCTCTCTATTCCAATGGCAAAGTCTCCAAAGTTATTGGAAACCTGCATTCAAGCATTTCCATGAGATTCCAATAGCTGATTATAAACCACTTTTTGATAAGGATCAAAGTAAAACAACAATAGCAGATGACAGAAGTCTTAGAACGGCCATGGTCAAAGATACAATTGATAAGAAAATTTGGTTTATGTAGCATATAACAATTTAACACAGTAATTATAATTACTACTGATAAAACATACTAAGGCATATCAGAGTCATAGGAATCGCATACAATTTTGTAACATACAAACCTTGTTATGGGTGGTTACAGGTACTCACACCTCAACCTAAGGGGCTTGGGGCCACTGATTTCCCTGTGCAGAAGTCAGGGGATGAGACACTCATGGGTAGGAGATTTACATACCCTGAGACCCCTTAAGAAACCAAGGGCCCAGGACCCCCACCCGGCCCTGGCCTAGGATTCCTTTTGGATCTTGGGAGCCTCATGTGCGGGGTAGTCCATGGACATGGAGCCTGCCTCTAGCGCACCCCAGGTTGCTTAGGCCACCGGCCCACCTGGAATGGTGGGAGCCCAGCCTGTGGCTGGCTCTGCATCAACAACCACAATGTGGTGCTGAATTTTACTATCTGCCATGTACCATTCTGATGGGGAAACAAATTGAAAACACTTGGGAATTTATGTCTGTGATGGGTCAGGTTGCACTGTTCCATAAAAAAAGATATATGTACATATATAAGAGTGTGTGTGTGTGTGTGTGTGTGTGTGTGTATCCCACAGAAAGTTAAACATTTCCCATTTGAAAAAGTTTTCTGTATAATTTTAACATATCAAATAAGCCCAATATGTTTCTCTTGGACTTCAGGGAACTTTATATCTTAAAAAAAAAAAAAAAAACCAAGAAAAAATGAGGTCCAAGAGACTGAATTTAGAATTTGATTTTGGAAAATTTCTCAAATATCAATGGTTTTAAACACTTCATATCACAAAATACAATAACAGGTTATATAAAATAAATCTTTCATTTAGCCAAGATGATAACTCAAGAATTTCAAATAAGCAAAAACCTTACTTTTTTTATATAGAGGAGATTCACTTTCCAAAACAATAAGACCAAATAAAAGCAGCATAAGGTCAACTAGATACATTTCCCTTTCTCTCCTCCTTTCTTTTTGTTTTGCGGCTTACTGAAAAGGTAAACAAAAATCTTTCACTGTCTCTCAATATTACACCTTATTCAAGAGAAAACCAAATTTTACTTTTTATGGTGTATTACTAATGCTAAAGCTAATTTTTAATAAATCCTTATAAATAAATTCAATTTTAATCAGTTGAGTCATAAGATTTCAACTGATTTCTAAGATTTGTAAGACTGCTACAAACCTTTTATACCTTTTCTATAAAACAGCAGATCAATGCTCCAAGAAAACCCGGTTATTTCAATCCAGGGGCCTAGATTATGGCCCTGCATCAGTGTGCTTTTTACTTTAATGTTTAATTTATAGAAAAACTAAATAATCTTCTTTAAATTTTAAGCAGCCTGCTCACATACAGAATTCCTTTGACAAGGTCAATCTTCCACAAAGCTTCTACAACTTGCTTGAAACTGTAGTTTTGTCCTATTATTCCTTATCTTAAAACAATCCTTAAACACCTCTAGATAAAATTACTTTCTCTGAAAAAGAACCACACTCCCACATCTTCTTTTAATATTTTCTTACCAAAAACAAATCCTACCTCTTTAATACACTTTGTGTGTGTCTAGTAGTTTTCATTACATACACAATTGTACTGTTAACTTGAGAGTTAGTAAGTAACTCCTATTCCTACTGAGAAACCTAGGAGGTAAGCAATTTTAATTATGTACCAGCTGCAGAGCCACGGGCAAAAGACAATGCCTGGAGTTAGTCTTCATCATATCCTAAAGGCTCAAATCTAAGGACGTAAGTTTATAGATAAGTTAAGCAAGTGTCAGAAGCAAAGTTTTATATCTTAAAACATCTAGTAGAGACAGTGACTAATTCAGACCAAATGTCTAAATTCTGATGTTGTTTCTACTTTATCTTACCAATAATTTAAATACTATCTTTATTTACCAAAAAATAATAAAATAATGTAAACTTGAAAAGCATTTTGACTTATTTACTTAATTTATGAGTAATGCAATTTGATACCCATGTATGCTGTGCAGACATATACTCATGTATACATAAAGACATACATCAGAATAAGGCCTTTCTAGTTTTGATTTTTACATTTTAGCCATGAGACAGATGAACTCCCTAGTTTAAAGGACGGTTTGATTAAATTGTGAAAAGGTTAAAATTTGTCTGCCTCACAAGGCCATGGTCAATGCCCTCACTGAGGTTTGGAGAAAACAGAGTTGCAAATTTATGTCTCAAACCAGAGAGAGAGAAAAAAAACTTGGATGTGTTAGAGGAAGATTAAAAATGGATACCAAGGCAACACAAAATCACAGAAGTCTACCATTGAATTTTATATGAGCAATTTTATTTACATAGGTATTTAATTTAGCCTCTATCTTTTAATTGGACCACTGAGCTCAGAGCAGACCCACACTGAATCCTGAGTCCCCAAAGAGAAAGAACTGCCACAGGACCAGACCACATCTTGCTTTTACGGTGCACTTTGTTACGAAGACATTTTTCTAAGCATTTAAACTGCATACTTTCTTGTTTAAAACATGCAAAGAGTAGCCCCTTAGAGTAATAATTATTTACTGTAAGCAACTTCCACTAGCCATCTCTGAAAGTATATCTATCACTTAGCTATTACATATACTAAGGTCTAAAATTTTCTCATAATGTATAGTACTTTCTGATATACTCAAAAGCCAGAAAGATTAGATAATGCAGTAAAAAGGAGAGGAGTTTTTAGACCTCAGTGGAAACTGTCTGCTTACAAATCTTGAGATTCCATGAGGAAAAATAGAGGTTCCTCTCAATCATAGGGGCCTGACACCTTTTCTGTTTTTCCAAGGAATCTCAGGTTGTTAGAAATTCCTTTCGTTTATTTATTTATTTATTTTAGGTACCACATATGGCATAGAGTGTGGCAAGTAGAGAGAGAAACAAGCAGAAGTAGACAGTTAAACAGAGTTCAGTTGACTGAGAAGTTCTTACAGAGTGAGAACAGAGGCCTAAAATTATATATGTCAAATGTAATTTTATATGATTACATATATATGTGTGTGTGTATACACCTGTGTGTGCATGTCCTAAATATCCATTTTAATTAGGTCACATTTTGACTATAGAGCTCTTTAAAAATTCTTTCAATCCCTTATTACCAGATTTTAACCAGGACAAGCATATGATATTTCTGCCTTTTGAACTTCTTTACCAAACATAGCCTCCCAAGTGAAACCAATATGCCTTAACTAAGGTTTGATTTCACCATGGCATTTTTTTTCTCAAGAGAATTCTGAAGGCTAGCCATGGCACTATTATATGTCTTTTTAAAAATTTAACCTTCCCATCAATTGTCTAGAATAAGAGATCTCTAAAAGATTTTCTATCTATCTTTTGGCCGTTGACAATTAGAATTTTCAATGGCATAATTTATTCCAATAGTGACTCAATCCAAAAGTCCTTTTAAAACCTAAGTGGTAATTTTCCATGCTTTTATCATATACCTAGAGAGGGCATAGAGGAAACATACCCATGAAGCCCAGAAATTTATTGTCAGAAATAAACTTAAGATAGTAAAAGATGAAAAAAGACCCACAAATGTCAGACCTTTTAAAACAAAACTCCTCTAATAGCTTGACATGTTCAGTATGAAAAGTGTGCTCCTTAAAATATTATGTGTCTCAGACTCCCAGTTCTTTCAGACTCGCCACCTGACATGAACCGAAAAATTCACACCCTCTGGATAATGGAGACTAAGAAAGAGTACACCCACAGAGTCAGAAAGTCAAGCTCCCAAGACATAAAACAACACAAAAGGGACACCTCGTCTAGTTTTTATGTCAGGGACCCACAGCATTTGTCTTAATAGACATCGATCTAGTAAGAACTGCAAAAAACTGAGCAGTCGGTTGGGCGTGGTGGCTCATGCTTGTAATCCCAGCACTTTGGGAGACCGAGGCAGGCGGATCATGAGGTCAGGTGATTGAGACCATCCTGGCCAACATAGTGGAACCCCGTTTCTACTAAAAAATACAAAAATTAGCTGGACATGGTGTTGCATGCCTATAATCCCAGCTACTCGGGAGGCTGAGGTGGGAGAATCACTTGAACCTGGGAGGCAGAGGTTACAGTGAGCCCAACATCGTGCCACTGCACTCCAGCCTGGTGACATAGTGAGACTCTGTCTCAAAACAAACAAACAAACAAACAAACAAAAAACCAAAACTAAGCAGTCTACAAGGCTGGCTAAAACAGCGGCATATAGGGGTTCTAGGCCCACCTTCTACCCTATGGTACTCCTCTTTACAACAGAATTACACAGAAAGACAAAGGAAAATGACAACAACAAAAGGCCTTTTCTGAGACAAAAAAAGGGTCAAACAATATGAATATTATACCCCAAAGTACCAAAAGTACACCAGAGTCACTACAAGATTAGTCATACAAATCCTTTTGTCACATTAATCAAAACCTTGCAAATGAGACAGTAATTTGTACCATCCACTCAGTTGGAGTGCACTGAGAAAGACAGGCCAGGATCCTAGCGGGTAAGAAATTTTTACCCCTTTGCCAGCAGATCAGCTTCCTGGTGTCTCTTCACTGCACCTTCCAGAAGGGAAGAGTAGTTTTGATAATCGCCTGGCTTGTTCCACCATGTGAGGTTCATAGGCTCTTGGCCCCCTAAAGATTTGCTAACCATCACTAACATGAGGCAGATTGAATAACAGAAGAAAAAATATACACATTTATTTCACTTGTATACAAGGGTGCCTCAGAATAAAAACCCAGCTGCCCAATGAGATACAGAAACTTATATATTATTGTGAGGCCACAGTAAATAATGCAGACTCAAGAGCATGGCCAGATACAAGTAAGTCAGGTTTACTGGCAAGACAGGTTAAGAGAGAGAGAAAGGAAGAAGCTTGGCTAGCAAAGGTAGCCTTATGATGTTGGTGAAGCTTCCCTGAGAGAGCATATAGGGTATATATTTCTTTTTGAACTTTAAAAGGTGTTAGTGAGGATCTTCGGAAAGGCATAGAAAGGGAGGTAGGGGGTATGGTTGCATTAATGGAGATTCTCTACAGATGCAAATTTCCCTCACTTAAGACAGCTTTGCAAGGCCACTTCTGTCAGGATGACCAAGTGGCAGCTCCTTCAAAATATTTCAAAGAAATATATTTTGGGGTGAAATATTTTACTTCAGCATTAATCTGGATAGGTCTCAACACTAGTTTATGGATGCTAATGGAAGTCATCTGATGAAATCAGTGAAATGTAAGACAAAGTGGTTTTAAAAAACAGGAAGTAGTCTTAAGAGTATGTCTTTGAAATTGCAAGTTATTTTTTCTTCTCTAATTCTATGCCCTTTGTGAACCAAAAGTATCTAAAACAGGTCTCGATCAATTTAGAAGGTTTATTAAGGATGCAACCATGACACAGCCTCAGGAGATCTTGATGATGAGGAAAGAGAGAGACCCTCTCATACTGTTTTATATTGTTTTATACTCAGTACTTGTTTTGAGAAAAAAACAAGGAAGTAAAACCAAAGACAGGCAGCCTTGGCCTGCCTGGCCTAAACCCAGTAGTTAAAAATCAACTCATAACTTAGAAACCGATGTTATTCACAGATTCCAGACATTGTATAGAACACTGTGAAACTCCCTACCCTGTTCTGTTTCTCTCTGACCACAAGTGCATGCAGCCCCTGTCACGTACCCCCTGTTTGCTCAAATCAATCACGACGCTTTCATGTGAAATCTTTAGTGTTGTGAGCCCTTAAAAGGGGCAGAAATTGTGTACTCGGGGACCTAGGATTTTAAGGCAGTAGCTTGTCAATGCCCCCAGCTGAATAAAGCCCTTCTTTCTACAACTCGGTGTCTGAGAGGTTTTTGTCTGCGGTTTGTCCTGCTACAATGACATATGCCCAAGGTGGTCATGGGATAGCTGGTTTTATGCATTTTAAGGAGACATGAGACATCAATCAATATATGTAAGATGTATGTCAGTTCTGTCTGAAAAGCAGAACAACTCAAAGGGGAGTTTCCAGGTAATAGATAGATGAGAGACAAACTGTTGCATTCTTTTGAATCTTTGATCAGCTTTTTACTGGATACACAATTTACATGTGAGAGGGAGGTAGAGGAATACTCACTAATACCTTAGTCTGGCTCAGTGAATGTGCATTTTTTACATAAACATTAAGAAAGAGGAAACATTCCAATATGCATTTGTCTCAAGTGAGCAGGGGGATGACTCAATTCTGTCCATCCTTTGTCCTGCTTTATGTGTGAAGATCAATTATCAGTTTACACTACCAAGGTAACATTCAACAGAATCGTTTTAGGGTAAAGGCCTTGAGGCCCGCAAGAAGTTTCCTTGTGAGAAAATTGTGAGGGAGGTATGTAGCATTTTTATCTTTGTAGCTATCTTATCTAGGAATAAAATGTATTGTTTCTGTGTGTATTTAACTTGCATTAATGCTATTTGTACAATACATGTTACTGTCTTTCTGTTTTCCTGAAGTGTTACAGTAGGTAGTTACTCAGACATAAGCAGGGCAAGAGAAGGCCCCACCACCACCAGGAATGTCAGGTGACCATGAGGTGATGGTCAGATGGTTTATTTAGAACTGTCTCTAAAATAATAACTGATTACAGCCAGTGCCAGGGCAAGGCAGTCTCCCAACAGATAGAAAACACTTGACAATGGTGATAAGTAGCTTCCTGATAAGATCTCAGGAGTCAGGCAAGTGGGCTCAAGCAGGACACTAAGAGGCAAAATGGCAGAGTTTAACTGGCATATAGTATATGACCTTTCTCTGAGAACACTTGACTGTAAGGGGAAAACGCCTCAAGTAAGTATGTGCACAATTTCAGAAAACACATTGAGCATGTGGTCTGTCCCAAGTGCTGTCGGGCCACTGTGCATGTGGACAGCCCACTGCAAGAGAAGAATCAGGGGAAAAGGGATGCAACCCCGGAAGCATGCCAAAGTTTAAGACCCCAAGCCAAAGGTCAAAGCATGCACTTGAATCTCTCAAGTCACCCGCTTGGCTCTCTTCCAAGTGTGCCCCACTTCTTTTCATTTCTGCTCTAAACTTTTTAATAACTTTTCACTATTTGTCCCTTCAGGTAGGCTGTGATCTTATTTTGTCTGATCATGAGGTTATAGGTCCAGCTGATAAAGCACTCTAAGCAGTAGCATTTTGGTAAGAAAGGTGCACTGAAGACTCTGCAGGTTTTAGGTTCTAAAAGAATGTTAGAGTCAAGAAAGCAATTCTATGATGCCTCATGGCGATCATCCTAAAGAAAACAGGAAAATATTTAGGAAGAAAAGTTTCATTTTAAAAGTGAAATTGCAAGTCAGAAAGAAATCCTTGTGCTAACTCCAATATTTAGACATGTGAATATTAGTGCCAGTTCCTGGTACCTGGATGAATGACCTCAGATGATTACAAAATTATTTGCTGGAGGGTGAAAAAAATAAAATTATAAAAGATTATTTGCATATGATATCTAAGGTTATGGCATGCAATATTTTACCACCTATTTGTGGTTTTTAGGTTTAAATTGGCTTCTAACCAATAACCCAACATTGTTGTTCTGAATATTCAACAATTAAATTTTATGTGGTATTGATGGCAGTGGGAGACAGACAGTTTTCTAGGCGGGAAGAGACGGGTCCATGGTGAACCTTACCTTCAAGCCAGGGACAGCCTAAAGACTGGGGGCTGGGCTACCAGTTACAGGTGAAGTCCGCAACCTGGAGTGAGAACTTCCATGTTGCCTTTCGCCCAGTCAAGTGGTGCTTTCTCCATTCCTCCCGTGGACCAATCAGTATGCACTTCCTCCATTCTAAGCCCATAAAAACCCCCAGATCCCGCCAAACTCAAAGACACTCCTCAGGACAACGTGCCTACAGTTAGGAGCTATCCACTTTGGGTCTCCTCTCCATTGACAGCTGTTCTGAAACTAAAGAAATCTCCTCTCCCGCTTGCTCACCCACCAGTTGTTTGTATAGCCTCATTCTTCCTGGACGTGGGACAAGAACTGGGAACCTGCCAAATGGCGGGAGCTAAAGGGGCTGTAACACTTCCTGGCTGGCTTGCTGAGATGCAGGTGGGAGTTAAGGGGGCTGTAACACTATAGCCCTCCTGCCCTCTGCCAGCGCTGGGTAGCTACCCAACATGATGGGAAACAGTAGTTGAGCCAGGCCAGCCTGGGAGCCAGGAGCCACAGTGGGGTGGCAGGACTGAAAGAGCTGTAACAAAGGCCGAAACACAACTCCGTGAAACACACCCCCCGGGTCATTTCACTGCGGACAATGAGAAGGAGACAAGAACTGTGGCTCTTCCGGGAGTCCAGACCTCAGGGCTCCCTGAGCCAGGGCGTGGCATGCTATAACATCCTCTTTGGCGTGCTGCAGTTCCTGCCGTCTCCGAGATTTTGGGCGCCGTCACGTTCCCCTCATCCAATTGCTTTTTAGCAATCACATGCAGAAGCCACTTGCGATTTGTCTGGTCCAGCTACAGCCTCAGAGGGAACCGACATCTGTGCCAGCACCTGGAGCTGCCTGCCCTGACACAGTTGCCAGCGTGCCTGGCTGTGCACAGTGGCCAGAACTTGTGTTCATTCACTCACACACCCCTTGCCACTCCAAGCCTGGCTTGCCCTTGGTAGGCATGGGATCCAGGCTGGTAGAGTGAGCCAAGTACAGCCTGTTGGGCTGAGTAGGTGGAATGAGCCCAGTAGGCGCAAGCAAAACTTAAGCAGAGACACTGCCAGGCACAGAGGTTTCTGGCTGGTGAAGTGATACCCTAAGGATCCTGTGACAGTATGTTTAAATATTATTAACCATATTACTCTCCAAAAACAAAAGGAAAAGTTTACCACGTAGTCTCAACAATAGAAAAACCAGCTGTTCTTAGTTCTTTTACTTTTTGCAGATTCCCATTTCCTTTTAGCATTATTTTGACTCTGCTTTAGGAAAAATTAGATTGTTTTAAAAAGCATACTACTGATCTTTCTTTCTTTTGTGTTCTCTTTCTCTCTCTCTCTCTCCACACAGAACCTTCTTCTGAACAATCCTTTAAATATTATGAAAGAAGCATTTAGGCAAAATTTAACATATTGAAAATATAATGCTTAACAATAAGAAAACAAACAACCCAATTAAGAAAGTGAGTCAAAGACTCTAACAGATACCTCACCAAAGAAGATATACAGATGGTAAGTAAGTACATAAAAAGATGCTCGAATAATATGTTATAAGGGAAATGCAAACTAAATATAGGATCCCACTATATATCTATTAGAATGGCCAAAATCCAGAACACGGAAACACCAAATTCTGGCAATGATATGGAGCAATGCTGACCTTCATTTCTTGCTAGTGAGAATCAAAAACGGCACAGCCACTTTGGAAAGCAGTTCAGCAGTTTATTGCAAAACTAAACTTACTATTACCATATGATCTAGCAGTTATATTCCTTGGTATGTCCACAAAGGAGTTGAAAATTTATGTCCACACAAAATCTTACACGAGATGTTTATAGCAGCTTTATTCATAATTGTCAAAGCCTTGAAGCAAACAAGATGCCATTCCATAGGTAAGTAGTTAAATAAGCTGTGGTACATCCAGACAATGGAATATTATTCAATGCTAAAAAGAAATGAGCCATTAAAAAACATGGAGAAATCTTAAATGCATATCATTAAGTGAAAAAAGCCAACTTGACAAGGCATTGTACTGTACATTTTCAAATATATGACATTTTGGAAAAGGCAAAACAAAGGAAACAGTAAAAAAGATAAGTGATTGACAGGGTTTCGGGAGAGGGAGTGATGAATAGGCAGAACATAGTAGATTGTTAGGGCATTAAAAATACTCTGTATGGGGTGCTTGGTGCAGAGGCTTACACCTGTAATCCCAGCACTTTGGGAGGCCGCAGTGAGCAGATCACCTGAGGTCAGGAGTTTGAGACCAGCCTGGCCAACATGGTAAAACCCTGTCTCTACTAAAAATACAAAATAAATAAATAAATAAATAAATAGCTGGGTGTGGTGGCACGCACCTGTAGTCCCAGCTATTTGGGAGGCTGAAGCACAAGAATTGCTTGTCCCTGGGATGAAGAGATTTCAGTGAGTCAAGATCACACCACTGCACTCCAACCTGGGTGACAGAGTGAGACTTTGTCTCAAAACAAACAAACAAACACACTGTATGAGAGTTCAAGATCAGTCTGGGCAACATAGTGAGACCCCATCTCTATAATAAATAAAAAAATGTAGCCAGGCATGATGGCATGTGCCTGAAAGGAGGCTGAGGTTGGAGGAGCACTTGAGCCCAGGAGTTCGAGGCTGCAGTAAGCCACGATCATGCCACTGTTCTTTAGCATGGGTGACAGTGCAAGACCCTGTCTCTGAAAAAAAAATTATGTATGATACTACAATGGTGGATATGTTATTATATCTACAAAATGTGCAACAGCAAAAGTGAACCCTAAACTACTGATTTCGAGTAATAGTATATTCTAGACACAAATCCTTTATCAGATATGTGATTTTTAAATATTTTCTATCATTTTTATCTCATAGTTTTCATTCTCTTTATGGTCTCTTTCAAAAACTAGTTCTCAGATTTGATGAAATTCAATTTATCATTCTTTTTAATAAATCAGGCTTTTAGTATCTTGTCTGAGAAATATTTTCCTAACTCATGGTCACAAAGATTTTCTCCAGTGTTTTCTTCTAGAAATTTTATAGTTTTAGGTTTACATTTAGGTCTACAATGCATTAATCTTAATTAGGCTGCAAAAGATCAGTCACAATGTTTTCGTTTTGTTTTTTTGAGATGGAGTTTTGCTCTTGTTGCCCAGGCTGGAGCGCAATGGCACGATCTCAGCTCACTGCAACCTCCGCCTCCCGGGTTCAAGCAATTCTTCTGCCTTAGCCTCCCAAGTAGCTGGAATTACAGGCATGCACCACCACAATTGACTAATTTTGTATTTTTAGTAGAGATGGGGTTTCTCCATGTTGGTCAGGCTGGTCCTGAACTCCCGACCTCAGATGATCTGCCTGCCTTGGCCTCCCAAAGTGCTGGCATTACAGGCGTGAGCCACCGCGCCCGGCCGACAATGTTTTTTAATGGATACCCAATTTCTTTAGCATAATATGTTAAAAAATTATGTTCCCTTGAGTGGTCATTGCACCTTTGTTGAAAATCAGTTGACTGCATATGTGTAGGTCTATGTCAGAACTCAATTCTGTTATATTAATCTGTATGTTTTCCCTGTCTCCAGAATCACTTTACTATTCTAGATTTAGTAGGTTAGAAATCAGATAGTATGAGGTGTCAAACTTTATTCCTCTATTTCAAAATCGCGTTGGCTGGTTTATTTTCTTTGGCTTTCTGTATATATTCTAGATTCTACTTGCATGTTCCTACCAAAATTCCTACAGAAGTCATAATTTTCATTGTGTTCAAGTATTCTTATTTCTTGTTTCCTTCTATCAGTTACTGAAAGAGGAATGTTGAACCCTATACTATACTCCTGGTTTTGTCTATTTCTAATTTAAGTCCTATCAGTTTTCAATTAATGTATTTGAAGCACTTTTGTTAGGTATACACACATTTATGACTTTATATCTTCTTGTAAATTTACTCTTTTGTCATTATGTAATATTCTTCATTATCCTTGCCAATATTACTTGATTTGAAATCTACTTTGTGAAATTTTATTGAAACTTCTCCAACTTCCTTTTGAATACTATGTGCTTTGATTACTTTTTTCCATCTTTTTATCTTTAGCATATCCCTGCTTTTATATTTACAGTGGTTATTTTCTAAAAGCTGTAGTTGTTTTTTTGGTTTTACTTTTTAGTCAGTCTCCCAATTCCTTTAATTGGTGTGTTTAAACCTTATAAATATGTTGTAATTTTCAAATGATTTAAAAAACTTTCTAATTTTCTCTTTGTTCACTCTCTTTTAAAAAAAATGCTTTTTTTTCTTCCTTTCTATTAAATATATTTTATGATTCTGCTTTACCTACACTATTGGCTTAATTTTTATGGCTTTTAAAAAATTTAATGATTGCCCTACATTTTGTATTATACATCTTTAATTCATTAGTATGTACCACAAATAGTATTGCTTCACTTATGGTATAATAATCTTAGAAGATTGTACTTGTAATTCTTCCTTTCTATCCTTAATGCTTGTTTTGTAACATATTTTGCCTTCATATATGCTATTAATACACAAGACACTATTTACACAGTTATGTTATAGAGCAATCACATTTTTTTGAAAAGGCATGCATACTTATCTTCATTTATTACATTTCCAGTACTCATCATTTCTTCTTGTAGGCCCACATTTTTCTCTGATATTGTATCTTTCTCCCTGGAGAACTTTCTTTAACATTTATTGTAATGCAGAACTTCTGATAATGCATTGTCTCAGGTTTCGGTTTCTAAAAAAAATCTGTATTTTTTAAATTTTTTTGTATTATTAAAAATTATGTTCACTTGGTATGGAGCTCTTGTTGACAGATACTACTTTTTGTTTCAGCACATTAAAGATGTCACTGTATTATCATCAGGCTTGAAGCGTTTTTGTTGAAAACTGTGCTATGATTTGTATCTTTTTTTCCTGTTTATATGGTGGCTCTTTTCTTCTGACTGCTTTAAAAGATTTTAGTCTTTGTCTTTATTTTTCTTAAAGTTTAAATATTATATATCTAGGGCTTGTCTGTATTGTGTTTTGGTTTGCTTTTTATTCAGCTTTATGTTTTCTTGGCCCGTTGTAGTTTTATGGCTGTCAATTCTGGAAACTTGTCAACCATTATTTCAAATATTTCTCCTGCCCAGTTTTCTTTCTGGAATTCTACTTATACCTATGTTAGGCTGTTTGATATTGTCTAGTGCTTCTTGAATGCTCTATTTTCTTTTTTATTTTCTCCTTGCATTTGTGTTTGGATAAATTCTCTGATCATTTTTCAATTTTACTGATTCCTTCCTTGACTGTTTCAAGTCTACCAAATAACCTTTTCAAGTGGTTCTGCTTATTACCCTGTTTTTGGTTTTCTAGCATTTCCTTTGATCCTCCCTTATACTTTTTACCTGTCTGCTGAAATGACTTATCCTGTTATGTATATTGTCCACTTTTCCACTAGACAATGTAGCATATTAATGATACTTATTTTAGCTTTTCTGTCTGATAAACTCCATCACCTATGTTATATCTGGATCTAGTTCCTTCAGTTTGCCATGTCTCTTACAAGTCCTTTTTCTTGATTTCTTGTATGCCTTATTTTTGTTGTTGAAAGCAAGTTTGTGATAGGTATGGAGAAAGTGAGGAAATTGTGTAAACACACACAGGCGCATTTTATATATGTGTGTGTGTGTATATATACACACACATATATATATACATATTATGTGCTATACATATGTATATATATGTGATGTGAGTAGGCACATCACTTGGAAAAAGCAAGAGCAAGCAAGAGAGAGTGGAAGGCAGGTTCCACACACCTTTAAGTGACAAGGTCTCCTGAGAATTCACTCACTATTGTGAGGACAGCACCAAAGGAATGGTACTAAACCATTCGTGAGAAATTCACCCCCATGATCCAATCACCTCCCACCAGTCTCACCTCCAACATTGGGAATTACAGTCGAACATGAGACTTGGGCAAAGACAAATATACAAACTAGATCACATACTATTGCCTCTCTCCTTGCTACTTGTCCTGGAGACTACTGTTTCCTGTTACATAAACCTTGTAACTGAGACGCAGAAAGGTGAGTGTTCTCTCTTTTTCTAGTTCAACCTCAGTCCCAGGACTGTGTCCATGGATCACAGGAATGGGGCTGCTCAGTGGTCCTGTCTTACCCAGAGCTGTAGGTTTAGATCCAGCACAATTTCCTACCACTGTTCCAGCACTAGAGGATTTTTTTTTAGCCTTCCCTTAACCTAGCTGAAAATGGTTTTCAGGGGTGCCCTAAGGACAATAATGTTGACCCTTCCCTCAGGAATTTCAGTATTTTCTTCTTTCGGAGAGATATGTAGAAAGGATCTAGGTGAGATTTCCTACATTTATTACAGAGGCTATTGTTCCAACACCCTAGTCTGTACCATGAGGGAAACTTTCTCAGAAATTGTGCCTATCTTTTTTTGTAAGACCTGAGAAAAAGAACCTCTGACTCCATGCAAATTCCCCTTGTGTCTTGACCTCAGGGGTTTTATATTCTCTTCTTAGCCTCCATTCAGCTTTCAATATTTGTTAAAAGGTTTAGCTGAATTTTTCTTACCAGTGTCCAACGACATCTTCCCCAGTTAAACAAGTGGTTGCTTCCCTTTTCTTCTTAGAAATAATTGTCTTTTCTTAGATTCCACATCAATTAGTTGTCCTAACTGCCACAGAGAGTCTGTTTTGTCAGTCTTTTATCTCATTTTAACATTAATTGTGGTCAGTTGTGTCTAAACTCCAACAGGGAGATGGTATAACAAAATGTGTCTGATTTCCCTTCCCATCATAGCCAGGAACTCAGTGTTTAAGGTTTCTCTGGGATCTCATGGGTCAACAGGGCATCCATTCAGTTCTCTAGAGATCTCAGTTCTCTAATAGGCTCAAGAAAAATTATGAATCTTGAGAATGTCAGATATTTTTTCTTATTGTTTTAACATTGTGATATGTTTCAGCCTTCAGCATCCTACAGGAAAATCAGAAGTACAGTACATTTTTTGTTCATTGTAGCCATAATATACTTTCTAAAATATATCTAATTTCTCCTCTTGATTAAAACCCTACTAAGATTTCTCATTGCCTTCAGGATCAGAAGGACACTTATTAATGTGACCTATATTACTCTACAGCCTCATATACTACAAATTATCCTTTTGTGTACTATGGTCCAGCCTATTAACATATTAATTTATTCTTTCTCTCTCTCTCTCAAATTATCCATTCATTCCTATATCTGGTCTTTTTCATTTATTGTTCCATGTGCTTCGGAACTGCCCTACTGTTACCAAGAGTCCCTTCTCTGGATAATTATCGGGTGACAGACCTTTTCAATGTTTGTATGAAGTATGCTTTAATCTTAAAACTCAGATCACTCCAGGACAAATTTCTCCCACCACCCCAACCTGTTATGTCCTAACTTTGCTCATGTCATTTGTGCTATTCTCTTTTCCACCTAATTTTCTCTTATAAGTTTCAAATTAGTCTTTACTTGGCTATTTGTCTTCATCTTATACACCAGAAATTATGTCTTCTTTTCTTTTTATTGTTCATGGAAAAACTACGTAAAATATTCCAAAGAGGTTTATCGTGAGCCAATCTGAGTGATCACAGCCTGGGGAAAACAAAAACTCAAAAAGCCTGTGTAAGCGGTCCCAAGTTGGTCAGGTTACAGTTTGGTTTGTTTACATACTTCAGGGAGGCAGAAGTTACAGGTAAAGACATAAATCAATACAAGGAGGCTAGACATTGGTTTGGCTTGAAAAGGTGAAATACCTTGAAGCAGGGCTTACAGGTTTTGGGTGGATGCAGAGACTATTTCATTTGTAATTGGTTAAAGGAGTAAGACTCTGTCTAAAACTTGGAGTCAGCAGAAAGGAATGTTTAAGTTGAGATAAGAATGTTATGTCACATTCAGCCACAATATACTGGGTCAAAATGACCTATTTAGCAAGACTGATGTCCTACAAGTGTGACTTACCCCTTGCCTTGCATGGCCTTAAGTTTTGTTTATAATATGATACCTTGTTGCCACAAAGAGTCTGTTTTGTCAGTCTTTTATCTCATTTTAACATTAATTGTGGTCAGTTGTGTCTAAACTCCAACAGGGAGATGGTATAACAAAACGTGTCTGACTTCGCTTCCCATCATAGCCAGGAACTCAGTGTTTAAGGTTTCTCTGGGATCTCATGGGTCAACAGGGCATCCATTCAGTTAGTGGAGGGTTTAGCATTTTCTTTTTAATTTACGCTGTGTTTGTTGAGGACTTTCTATGGGATTTGAGATAAACAAGGTTTTATATATATATATATATATATATATATATATATATATAAAATAAATAAATATATATACATATATATTTATGTTACTTAGCATCCTTCAGTATTATAATATCATTATGGAACTATAAATATACACTATTTAGTATATATGTACAACCTTAATTTAGATGAGATTAAACCAGAGATAATGCCTTAAAGTATATGTCACAAGGATTAAGTCAAAAGAATTTCAAACCCAAATTACTAATATCCTAGAATATATTGTATCAGTATTCTGTGATTCATAGAGATAATGACAATGTTCAGTGTGTCTTTCAGGCTTTAACTTCTATATCAGGTGTCCAAATGATGGACAAAATGCAACATGTAACACCTATTTGAACAAAATACATTTAAATAATTAGTTTCACTTAAGACAAATTTTAAAGCCTTTGAATATACTATATTTTTTTTATATATAAAATGCTCATAGACAGAATCATGTATCTCTTAGATTTCTTGAAACTCTTGAAATCTAAAAATCATTTATAAACCTTAGGACTATTAGCTTGGCGTTGTGCCAAATAAGGTATTTGTTCCAAGGTGAAGAGAAAATGCTTTTCTCCGCCTTTCACTTCATTTAAATTTTCAATTAGGTTTCAATATAGTTTTAGCCTGCCTTCCATTAACACAAGTCAAAAGAAACACATTTGTACTTCTCACAATTCTCTTCTCGAGTATGTTTGGGAAGGTGATAAACAATTCACAAAATTGCACAGGATTAACCCAGGTATACAGATGCAGCTTGCAAGAGATGTCAGCAATGTAGGCTCTACAAGCAATGGACCAGAATATGAAGTTCCTTATGTGTAAACTGTGACATGAGAGAACCTATTTAAACACACAGAGCCTCATTTTCTTCACTTATTAAATGGGCATAATACTACCCCTATCAAAATATTGTTTAATTTTTTTAAAAGTCACCCATTGTTAAGCCCTTAAGATGGTGCTTAATGTAAATATGCAATAGACTTTACCTGCTACTATTATTATCAGCTACTTTCGTTATTTCATGAAAAACATGACTTTATCAAAGTAAGGACATAACATGTATTACAAATGAATGTTCTCTTTAAAGTAGGGAAGCCTAGGTTTACATTGTTTATAAACATACTTGTTCTATATTTTCTTCCCTAGAAAGAAACTCTATGTGCATTGTTAAAGAAAACTTGTACCAGATAAATGTAAACAGGGAAGAAAGGCTTCATTCAAGACTATTGCAGTTGGGATCAAGACTACTGCAATAGGAGAGAGAGATTATCAACTCCATTGAGACAAAAGATAAGCAAGTTTTTAAGTTCTGGGGTGAACTAGTGGAAGAGCACTGAAGGATATTAGTGGGGAGCTGGTCAAAGTAATGATGCTATCTGCATATGCTAAATTGATGCTTGCCAAAATCAGAATTCTACCCTTCTTCAGAGACTGGGAGATAGGGACCCTACATTTCTTGATTATTGCATTTTAAAAAGATCGTTCTAAGGTCCTTGGGAAAGACGTTCCTGGGTTGTAAAACTGGGAAGACATTCGGAGAAAATTTACACGTAAAAGGGGTGGGGAAGGTATTAACAATAGAAGATTTTCTGAATGAAATGCTCTAAGAAAAGAGTGGTCAGAGACTTATAGTTGGAAAAAAACTTTCTAAAACTTAGTCAGTCTGAGAGGAACATTAAGAATGTCTTACTATAAAATCTAATGGCCCACTTCAAAAATTCCGCTATTCAAAATATTATATCTTTGCTTGTTAAAAGTACATTTAGGGCCCTGAGATGGGAGCTGTAATAATTGGCTATTGCTGTGTAACCTCCAAGCTCAGTGTCTTAAAACAACAATTTATTCTTGCTCAAGTTCAGCTGATATAGACTGGGCTGAAGTTATGAGTTGCACTGGGGATTAGGCCCAGGCTGAAGGGGCAGCAACTTTCTTCCAAAGATCATCCACATGGTATTGGTGGAGGTGTAAAGATGAGCCCTCTGTGAAGACACAATTCAAATCTCTTCTTCTCATGCCTCCTAATTTCCCTTTGAAGAAATCAAGTCATGTGCTGATGTTCAAGTCTAGGATACCAGCAATATACTCTGTTCTGACCACAGTAGAATGAGGGTGTGGAGGAAAGTAGGAGTGAGTGTTTTCTATATAGTAATCTAAAGTATCCAAAGAGGTTTATTTCTAAGTTTCACCATTATATATCTGTCCAGAGACATTCAGAATCTGGAACTGAATGGTGGTTATGAATATGTAATGATGGTTTCCCATATTTTAAAATCAATAGTCATTCATTTTTTTAAAATTTCCTAAATATTTATTAATCTCTTAGCACATAGCAGATACTACTTCAGTTGCTGAGCATATAATGATGATCAAAACCAGATATGGTCTAGGCTATTATAGAGAACCTAAAAACTAACAGAGTTATGCAAAAATATATAAAATTTGTGCTGTGAGCCAAATGACAGAGAAACACCTGGTTCCATAATCTAGGAATTTAAACTACTCAGAGATATAAAGAGAATCTTTCCTGAGCATATGATGATTTAACTGAGATCTATCTCAAGAAATTAAAGGAGTACATAGGGTGATAGGAAGATCATTGCATAGAGTTGAAGAAAAAGAAATACTCCAGACAAAAGAAAGTACATGAAAAGTCCAAGTGTAGCACTTTAGAGGCACTGAAAGAAGTACAGTAAAATTGGAGAACAGCAAGCATATGGAGCATAATTCTACTTTAGACCAGCCCTATCTAATAAAAATATCATGCCAGAAATTTACATCATTTTAAATTTTCTATTAGCTAGATTAAAAAGTAAAAAGAAATGGGTTAAATTAATTTTAAGAATTTATTTTATTTTATGCAATATTTGTAAAATATTACATTTTAGCATATAATCAGTATAAAAATATTAATAGGATATTTTATATGATTCGTTTTTCATACAGAGTTTCTGAAATACACACATAGCAAATCTCAATTTGGACTAGTCCCATTTCTATCACCACATATGCCTACTAGCCACCATATCACACGGGGCAGGTCTACACATGAATTATCTTTTAGGCAATTTTAAGGTTAGTGACTTTTGTCCTAGTAACAGTGACGTGACATTTGATATTTTAAGCATAGTCTGTGTGGGACATGGGAATGGTGCTCAGATGGCTAGATTTGTATTACGAACATAACCCTGGCTACCATGGGAGTAGAGAGAATTAAACAGATCTGAAAGATATATGGGTGGTAAAATTGAGCTTTAATGGATTAAATATTGGCAGGGGAGGGGGTTCAGCACAGATATCTTTTAATTTCCTGAGCTATTTAACAAAAACCTTAGGATGCTGTCCATCATAGAAGATGATGAAAACTGGTTCAGTTTGAGACAAACTGAGTTTGGATTACTTTTTAAACACTTAAAAGGAGAGAAAAATTAATGGCTAACTATACCAATTTGAGACTTAGAGGAGAATACTGGGCTAGAGATGTAATTTTATGTCATTTCTCAATGATGGGGAAAGCCATAGGCATTCATAAAGTAGCCAATGGTAAAAAGGATAAAATAAGAAGTGAAGAAATAAAAGTTGACTTTCAAAAGAGTTCGTGTCTTGTACTGCTTAGTTTTCAAATGCTTAATTGGAAGCATTTTCTTGAATTAGCATTCTCATTAAATCTCCTAGGATGGAAGCACATAATGCCAACATAGAAGAAAGAATGAAGGACACTAGAATGCAATTCTCTTTCCTTACTTAATGGGGAAATACTGAACGTATAGCATATGGCTGCATCCTCTACTTCATTCAAGAGTGATTACTTGAAAATCTTCACAAAGTATTCTGAAACAAACATACAATAAATCTTACAGCCAAGTGCTTTTTGCAGGCCATGTTAGGGAAAAAAGCAAACATAAAAGGATTGAATATAATGGAATTAAGAAAGAAAAACATACTTTTATAAAAAGTAAATGATAAATTAAAACATTATTAATATTTAAGTGTGAATGAGGATGTTTATATTTTTTATGTTTTTGGCAAAGTACAACAGGTGAGTGAAACTCAGCTTAATTTTCATAAATTTCCTCAAATATGATTCATTTATTCTTTTAAAATTATGAACTTCAATATGCTCTAAAACTTACAGAAATCTGAAGGAGATGACAAAGGACAGGACTAATTCCTTTCCCTAGCCTTCAAGATTCCATCTTCATAGGATGGTTTGGGGGAACATTAGACTAAATGCTATGTAACCTAAACTCAATTTTGGCATCTTACTCAACCAACACTGTGTACCCTTTGCTCTGGCCATGTATCTTTTTTTTAAATTATCAGATTTCCTTTGGGAAAAGTGACAGAACACCTAACCTATGCCAGCATATCAATAAGTGAAATATAGTATTTCACATGATTGAAAAGTCCCATTACAGAGCTAGCTTTACACAAAGCTTCATTAGCAACTCAACAAATGTCATCAGGGCATCTGATTTTTCTTGGATTCTTATCCTAGTAGCCCTATTTTCAGGTCTGCTCTCTGCAAATGGGTGAGAGATTGTTACAGAAAATTCATATCCTTTCAACTTTATTTCTACAAGAAGTTATGTCTTTCCCAAGAAATAACCAGAGAAACACGGTAGGATTGCTTGTCAGTATGGAAGGTCCACTGGCATTCTGAGATTTACAGAGAAAATGTTAAGACCCATGTTATTATTATTCCCCACCTCATAAAATCTTATCCTTACACACTTATCAATGCTATAAGTAAGATATATAAGATGGGATGACTTTATGACCTGTGTTGTGGACATAGTTTAGCTGCTTATTAGGTTATCTTCATCTGATTCTTTTAGCATGGTATAGAGTAGAATAATTAATATCTTATTGTTATAGGTCTAGCATTGTGATATATGTGAGATATAGACAGAATTTAATCAAACTGTTACTCAGATTAGCAAGGAAAATGTAGCAGCTATATTTTTCCATAACTGATCTGATCAGTTATAATCTGATTTTCCTTTTTCTTGTAATTATTTCTCTTTGGAAGAGAAGAAACTTAAACTTGCCAATTACTAGTATCTCAGCATCTGCACATTTTAAAATTCTATGTTCTAAGTTAGTCTATTCGAAGTTCATTGAATTCTCAGTGCTATTTTAAGTGGCTTTTTTAAAGTCTTCTTTTCATAAATACCCCTTTTTTTAACTTGCTTCCCTTCTCCCTTACCTTCTCAGACATGGCATCTGAATGTATGCCAGGAGGGTCATGACCTCGAGTAATGGGAAAAAGTGAGTCTTGAATTTCTAAATTCTTGAGTGTCTTCTGGAATCCCAGTGGCTATTGTTAAATTGGTTGCCCTTGTCTAGTTCCAGAAATGGTGACAGTTAACATATTGTGGTCATACAATACGTCATTCACTAGAATGAAGACCACTCTAGTCAAGCCCATAATGGCTGGCATTTGCCTTTAGTCACAAAGTCAAGCAAGGCAGCCTCTTCATCCTGACTCCAGCACTGCAGTAGCTGGTCACTGGTGCATGGAGAAATTCTGCCCCTCTGGTCTGACATATGCAGGTCACAGGAAAACCAGCTCAGTCTCATCTACCTAGACACTACTGCTATATTACCAAACTCAAGATGACAACGGGCATGTTTATGGACTTGTCCTAGTGTATTATATAGGGTACAGTCATCATCCTTTTCTTTCCAATTTTCCCTGAAGCTATGTAATATCCTCTCCTTCCATCCTTCATCCAAAGAGGTTTGGCTTAAAGATATATCAGGTAGGTCACTTTACCTGCTCCTGCTTCCCTTCAACATTGCTACATTACCCTTGCCTGAATCCACCTGACTGGAACACAAGAAGCTCTCAACATATTGTGTCTCTCTAGCAAGGATTTCTGTCATATCACATCCACCTTTTTCTTAGGTCACGTTCAGCCTTAAGGGTGGTAGGGTCAAACTTTCCATACTGAAAGAAAGTTTATGATCATTCCATATAGCTCCCTTTAATTAAAAGAGGAAGAAATCCTTCCTTTTTTTTCTCCCAAAAAAGATATTTCATACACACACACACACACACACACACACACACACATATATATATATATATATATCTTGCATGCATATACATACATATTCTCATTTAATATTCCTTACTTCCTTTAGGATTACTATTCTAATTTTACACATATGAAGCAGAGTGTTTAATCTTTCCCAAGTTCCCTCACAGTTGACACAAAGCCGGAGTTCTGAAATTCAGCCCAAAGCTATTAATTTCAAAGTTGATACTCTGCTCATTTTAAATTGCAGACTCCTTCAAAGAAACTCCCCAGTTTATCCAGTGATTCTTTCTCCAGCACTTTTGGAAGAATAGTTGGAAGATGCCCTAAGAATGAGATTTCACTCAAGGCACAGAGACATGGTCGTGTTGCAACATCTGCCTTCTTGTGTTAATTTCAATGGGAGGATGCTTGCTTTGTCTTACTCAGAGAGACATGGGCACCTAATAATGACCTACCCTGCATCACTAGGTAATGTGATCTTCCAACTGTGTGTAGAATTTTGCTCACACTACCTCATATTTAAACTTGTCTCCCTCTAAAGCCAGTGTTTTCCAAATTGACTTTAATTCTCAACCTTCATGATTTTTGCCATGTCCTAGTCTGACTTTATTAGTATTTAATTAATGTTTGTATTTAATTAAAATTTTATATTTGAACAAATTATTTTTAAGACAAGCTAAATATTACTATTGCAAAGGGAAAACTGGTGGCATTTAAAATAAATAGAAGATAGCCATTAATATAAATATACTGAAAAGAAAGTAATATTATTGCATTTCAAAAAAATTAAAAATGAAACTCAAGTAATAAAGCAATTTCTTAAAAGTTTTACAATAAGAAGAATGCAACTGATATAACCAGCCATGAATTTATATTTATTTGAATATTCTTTGTTTTATTAAACATATGGAAGATAGTTCTATATTATTAAGATTATTTTATTCGTAAATTTTTATCTAAACCAGCAATCTAACCTTAATGAATTACTGGATTTGAGCCACAAATCTGATTTTCCCACAGTTGTTTCTCGTACTCCTATTGTCCCCACTTAGCAAATCACTAAAGTCTTTCCAACTCTGTACTAGACCCTCTTGAGTGTCTGAGTTCATGGTTAAGTGAGACTCTCTCTTTTTCTAATGGGAATACCTTTCACTGGCCAGGTCATACAAACACACTACAAGATGCCACCTGAGCATGGCCTCTATTTGGCTGCCTCACTGCACTCCATTACTACATGCTGGAGCAAGGTGAGGTCTGGAGAATAGATTCTTGGTTGGACAAGAAACACAGCCCCGATTTAGACTAGGGGATGGTATATGTAAGTACAGATTCATAGTGCCTGAGTCTTGGGATCACCCAGGGCACTTTGCTCTCATCTTGTCAGAGTGTGGAACCAGAAGGAGACTTTGAGAAAGCATTGGAAATTCCAGCACAACCAAATACATTGGTTCCAACACCTACCACTCTGGCTCTCTCCTCATAAGACCAAATCCTGTGATCTCTGCAGTAGGACAAGATCACAAGATTGGATCCATAGGAACACACTGTGCAATGATAAAGCTCAGAGGCACTGAACTTCCCTTCTTCTATGAGTTGTTTCCTACACTTATTTTGTAGCAGAGAAGAGGGAATGTGTTGGAATAGAGAATTCCTCCAGTGTACCTCTTTAATACTTTTTTCCTGTGGAACAGAGTTGGTGGGAGTTCAAAAATGGTAGAAGAATGTATCTGATCTCAATGTTTGTTTAAAAAAATAAAAAAAAAAATGGTAAGCTATTGTATGTCCCTCAATTCAGCCCTCAGACAAATGAAAAAATGCTGCCTAAGATAAAAAACCTATAGCCATAGTCTTTGATGCTGCCTCTTCAATTTTACTGTCCATAGACACATCCTTCTCTCCACTAACATAGTGGTCTTCTCCTAGCATAACATGGTAGCTACCTCTGCACACTCTGGTAGATGGTATGCCTTCCCTCCAACTCTGTCTCCAAGATGTTGGTAGCTGTGGATTTTTTGTGAACTCTCTCTCAATCACTCATTAATGATTCCTCCACCAATGATCCTTCTGTATATTCACCACAAATATCCTGTTATATTATTTCCAAACAAACTAAAATAAATATACAACTATTAAAATTAGAATGTCATACCACACAAAATTATTTTGTCTATTAGCAGGGCTCTGTGCATATCCCAGCTGAAGATTTTTAAGACTGTGTGCTTATGCACAATTAGTGCTTTTCTTTTGGAGATATGTGTATCTATATGGCACAGTGGGGGCAGATGTGCTTGTGGACCTGTGTGTTTGTATAACTAAATTGTTTCCACCTAAATTCAGTAAGAATGTTTTCTTTCTACCTCACAGCCTTAATATCATAGATGTTGAAGGGAACCAGAGTTGGCATAATGAAGTCCACTTTGGAATGTTCTTTTGGTCAGGGAGTGCTGGAATGGGTGGAGAATGGCATGGGACATCAAAGTGCAGCTGTTGATTGCTCAAGTCTGTCCCATACTTTCCATCCACAAAGGTTAACCAGGTCCTGGAATAAGTAGAAGGTAGTTGTTGGAATGACACAAGAGTTTCCATAGGCGTCCTGACAAACTGACATTTCAGTTTAGAGTTCTATATAGCTTCTTTGGCTGTTTTTATTTTCAGAAATATTTAATGATGTATGTTCTCTTCTAGGTCAAATGTGTTAACTCTTTGTGTGTAATTTGACTTTATTCCTTGTGTCTAAGTTGATATAGTCTATTTGGTCATTACATCTTTGTAAACAAAAGACTAGATCTGTGTGAATACAGTTACATTTACTTGAGGCTAACTTCCAGTATAAGAATGACAATTTATAAGATAAATCCTTCAAAACCATTCAATATTGTCAGACATTTTACTAATTGACTGAATTCTTAGAAGCAGAGAGATTTGAGATACATTCAAGATTCACATCATGAGAAAACAGTAACAAGTAAACTGTTGATGAATTTTGTAATAAACTTTTGATTCACTATTTAGAATACATTTATTTCTACCAGACTTCAGTGGGAAATTAACCCAATATATCATTTTAATGAATTTATGACTATAATTGTATATATGCTCTTTACTAACTATAAATTCAATATATATAATGCAATATAAATGTAATATGAAAATTCAGTTTTCAGTATAAGTTTATTTGGTTAGTGCAATAACTACTAAATTCCAGAGATATCACAGAATAAACTGTTCCACTAGGCATTTTATTTTTCTTATCTTTCAGTCATTGGAGTTTAAATGAGTAGCAAGTAAATTACAAATAATTTTTTTCAATGGCTTTCAGGTACAAGTGGTTTTTGGTTACATAGATGAATCATATAGTGCTGAAGTCTGAGATATTTTAGCATTTGAAACATTAAATTTACCTGATTAACATAAAGATTTGGCATTAAACAAAGTTTAATAGCCCTTATAAATAGTCCCACTTATTTTATTAGCCGTACATAAAAATGTGCATCAAGATATCTATACAGGGCCAGGTGTGGTGGCCCACACCTGAAATCCCAGCACTTTGGGAGGATGAGGCAGGCGGATCATGAGTTCGAGACTAGCCTGGCCAACATGGTGAAACCCCGTCTCTACAGAAAATACAAAATTTAGCCGGGTGTGGTGGTGGGCACCTGTAATCCCAGTAACTTGGGAGGTTGAGGCAAGAGAATTGCTTGAACCCAGAAGGCAGAGGTTGCAGTGAGCCAAGACTGTGCCATTGCACTCAAGCCTAGGTGACAAAGTGAGACTCTGTCTCAAAAAAAAAAAAAAAAAAAATACATGTTTCCCTTTATGATCTACCCTTACCCTCTTATGACCATAGGATTTTCTGAGCAACATAATCTGCTCAGCTAACCACTCTTCTACCAACAACAGGACTCTTGTGTCATAACGCATCAAAAACAAAAGGACCTGGAAATGACACCAAGAATGCAACACCAAGCAACTTGTCAACTGAATCCCAAAAGATGGTAGGTAGGACTGTCAACTAAGATGAGATCTTGCTCTGAGCAGAGGTAGGATATATGAACTCTTTTACTGTTTTACTTTTGGCATGGTCAAAGAGGAAGAAGCAGCCTCCTGAAATCAGGAAAGAAGAAAAATATTAAATTTTAAATAATTTATAAATGTCAAGTATAAGCTAGGCTGAGTTTAAATTCTTGGAGCCCAGATACATGAGTTGTTGGTACTCATTCCCTAGCCCTCCATTAGCACTTCACTAGTGCTCATGAGAAAGATATCAAGCACAACAGGGAACTTGGGCATGCCTCCATACCTCCATGGCACAAAACCACATAATTTCCCAACATTTCATGGATCCTTCTCGAATATAAGCAAAAGCCGTAAGCCACTAGTGGAAAGGCAGGAAAACCTATGTACTATTGTCCCAGAGAATAATCTGCTGCCCTTTGTAGAGGACTAGAGTCAATAGTTTTCTGATGCTGGGTGGGGCTGAGGATCCAGGCAAACGACCACTGCTGCTGGGAGAAGGGTAGAAACAAAGTTATTATCTGCCCTAGACAGGGAGAAAACATTTGCAAAGCACATATCGGATCAAAAAGACCTTTCCAAGCATATAAAGAACTCTTACCATTAAATTCAATAATAAAAGTCCATCAACCCAATATTAAAAATGGTCAAAAAGATTTGGGCAGATTCTTCATCAGAGACACATGAATGTCAAATAAATACGTGAAGGGATGTTCATCATCATTAATTACTTAAAAATATGCAATGAGGTAACTATACACCTCTAGAATGGATAATTTTTAGAACTTGACAAATACCAAGATGAGTATTTGAAAGTGGAGATTCATACTTACTGATAGGAATTCAAAATGGCACAATCGTCTTGAAGTTTGCAGTTTCTTTAAAATCTTAACATACTGTTTCCATAGAATAATATGAAATCTTATACCTACATATTTTTCTAAGAGAAATAAGTCCTTGTATACACACAGAAAGACCTGTATAGCAATGTTTATAGCAAATTTGTTTATAATTGCCCAACACTCGAAATATTCCATAGGTCTGTCAACTGCTAAATGGATAAATAACTCTATGGCCATGCAATGAAATACTAATTCAGCAATAAGAAGGAAAAAAAGACCGATATATTCAAATATATGGATGAATATCAAAAAGTATGTTAGTGGGAAAAAACAGAAGCAAAGCATCACCTACCTTATAATTTGATTTATAAGATCATGAAAAGACAAAACTATAGAAACAGATCTGTAGGGGCTGGATATAAAGGGATAGTGTGACTGTAAAGTGGTACAAAGGAACTTTTTGGGGTTGGTAAGGCATTCTCTATTTTGAGATAGTAATTACATTACTATAGGCATTTGTCAGACTTCAATGAACTGTACATTTAAAAAAGGGTGAAAATTTTATGTATGTAAATTATACCTCACAAAACTGAAGTTTATAAAGAAACATACGGGAGTGGAGGAGAAAACAGTATTTCAGACACTGGGAAAAAAACAAACAAAAATCTAGAAGTGTGGGAGCAACACATGTTATGGCGCTCCAGCTAACCAGTATGGCTGGAAAATGGAATGTGAAGGTAGGAATATTAAGAGAAAACTTGAAAATGTGAGCAGAAGACAAGCAACAAAGGACCTCAGATGCTACATTAAGGAACTCGGACTTTTATCTATGACAATGAAATTCTAAGCAAAGAAAAGATAAGAGATCATCTAAATTTTAGAATAGTCACAGTTTAAAGCATGGAGAATAGATTTAGGGAATCAATACTGGAGTCAGAAAGACTGGTGTAATAAAGTATCTGATTCTATATTTTATGTTTGACCACTCACAACTTTCAAGTCCCACCCTTCCATCTTCTCCTTTTCTCTAACATCCGGGCAAGCCGAAAAGAAAGCCTACGTTCATTCTCTTGGTGCCAGCAAGGAGCCCAAATCATGCAAGTACCCCCATGCCCTAAGGACAATATAACCCAGTTACCCTTTTTTGTCTTCTCAAGCCATTTTTGTACCCACTTGGGAACCTGCCCTGCCCTCCTTAGAAGTCCTCCTTATGAGTTTTCACTCTTTTCATATCCTCTTGGTGCATTCATGGTATCATCAGTCTACATTCAAACCAAATTTTGAATGGGTGTTTGATGCTGCCCTCTGTGAGGTGACTACAACAACTAGTTAAGCAACTGCTGGTGTCCATGACTGAATATGATGAAAGAGGGCAGGGTGAGTAGAGGACAGAGTCCAGAGTTGTTAGCAAAGAAGAACAGAACGTATCCTCTCAGGGGACATAATAAAGAAAACTTCCAAGAATGTTTTGGGCTGACACCCCCGGGTAGGTAAAGATTTTATTTTCAGATATAAGGAACCTAGAAGGAGAAACATAGTGTCGGACTTTTTCAGCTTAAGGAGCCTAGAGGATATCTAAGGGGAAATATAGAGAGGGCAATTTTATATAAAGGTCTGTAACCTTTAGTAAGCCTGAACCCTACAGCTGCTGCTCCCTGCCTTCCCGCCTCTCAAATACAATCCTGGCCATCCTGCTTCTCAGTCATCTGCTCCACATGCTGGCTTTGTTTCAGTTCCTCGAGGTGGTTTTACATGCTATGCCCTCTGGAATGTTCATCTTCAAGAGTCTATTTCTCATATTTCATATCAGTTTAAATACCGTTTCCCAAGGAAACCTTCTCTTATAAACCCCATTTTTCTTTCTCATCCTTTTTTTGGTTTGGCTTTAAATTATTTACCATAATTTCAAATTGCTTTATTTTATTTAAGCTTCATAAATTGAGAAACTGTCAAATTTTGCTGTTGTAGTCTCAGTGTGGATATAATGCCTACAATTAACCAGTAGTTTTTTTTTTTAATTGTTGCTGTTTTGTTTTGTTTGTTTGTTCATTCGTTTGTTTTTAGATGGAATCTTACTCTGTCGCCCAGGCTGGAGTGCAGTGGCGCGATCTTGGCTCACGGCAACCTCCCTCTCCCAGGTTCAATGGATTCTTCTGCTTCAGCCTCCCGAGTAGTTAGGATTTCAGGCGTGTGCCACCACACCCGGCTAATTTTTGTATTTTTAGTAGAGTCGGGGTTTCGCCATGTTGTCCAGGCTGGTTTCAAACTCCTGACCTCAGGTGATCCGCCCACCTCAGCCTCCCAAAGTGCTTGCTGGGTTTACAGGCATGAGCCACTCCACCCAGCCTAGTCTTTTAATAAACATTTTGATTGACTTAAGATTTGACACAGTGCCTACATTATACTAGGAATGTAATAAATATTTATTAAATCTAATTTAAATTTTAAAAACAAAATAATGATTATTTTTTTAAATAGGCCTACTTTGATATTCCAAAGTGTTTACAGTTATATACAGAAAATCAACAATTTGGTTATCTCTTAATAAATGGTGATTCCTGGTCTCACTGATACTCAGTTGTGTCTCTTAAAGAAATCAGTGTCAAGTCTCTTTAAATTTCAACTCCAAATCCTTGGGATGTAACTCTCAGCCCAGAGCTATATATAAACCTCTTAAAATCAGCCACTTGCAACATTCTGAGACAAAAACTGACTCGGGAAGAATAATTCACACTTCTGACCTAGCAACAAGATAAATCTGCTTTCCTAAAAACAATCAGTTTGGCCATAAACTGGTCATTTTTTGTGGGTGCCTTTACTTCTTTATGCCAATAGATCATTGTCTAAAATCTCAACGTATGCTGTTTTTCAAATAATAAAAGTGCATCAATTATTTGGTGATGCGTTATAACATTTTCTACTATCTTTTTTTATGACACAAATCTAATTAGTACATATTCTTGAGAGATCTAAAGTAAGAAACTTTATTAAACATTTTCAAGCTTCTTCCTGAGCTAGTAGAAGAGCAAGCCAAGGGAATTTCAAGTGACATTAAAAATAATCACAGCAAAAGGCTTGAGAAAAGGAGATGACATAGTCAGCTTTAAATATGTATATTCCTATCACATACTAATCATACTTGCAAAAATAGTAGAATTGCTTATTTGGTATCATTACTTGCTTGAACTACTTACTACATTCTTGAAGGTAATTAGTCCTCAGTAACCACAACTTCCACGTATTCTTCTTTAAATAGAATACCTTTATATCTAGAGTTAGATATAGAGAAGTTACCTTCTTTAAATAGATGCCTTTATATCTAGAGTTAGAACTTAAAGAGAAATATCTCCAGAACAGCTAAAAAAAAAAACCCAGATGTAACATATTACTGTACTCTACTATGTTCATTTTTTTTTAATTTTTCAATAAGTAACCTAACAGGAAAGAACATGTAAATAAATAATCACTAAAACAAAAGCATGTTACATTTTAATGACTCAAAAATGGTTAAGAAATTCGAAATAACAACAGGTCTTTATCACTTAAGAATACTTGGTGTCTCTGAAGGTTCATAGCATCAGTTTGTTTGCCAGCCTATCAGTATCCGTTTATGTGCTCAAGTGATACTTAATTTTCTCCATTTATCTAGTCACGCTTTTCCCCACTTAGATGCTATTTTCAATCGTCTTAATTCTGATATAATTCATCATATATGATAAATTGTAAGTTACATACTGAACATTAACCTGTAATCCCACATTCCCTACACACAAAGAAATATCTTGCAGAAGCTATTTCAGAACCTCTAAAATTAAAAGGGAAGTTAAAAGCTAACAAAACTTGAAAGAATATGTTGAAAGGTTAGAAAGGATCTAGGAGTTATGAAAGAAAAGAATAGGTGAACAACAATGAATATTTAACTACCATTTGTCTTCAACAAATATAATTATCATTTGCCTTCAACAAATGTAACTGGGTCTGAGAAACTCATGGATTTACAATGAATTCTTTAAAAGTTAGTGTAAAAGCAGAAACCAGAGCTGTAGCTCACGTTCTTTCAGAATGTTTTGATGAATCAGAGTTTTTCTTAAAAATGCCTCAAAGAGTCAAAAGATCTTAACTATATTATTTCATTTTTCACCATCTCTTTAAATTTAAAAGAATATAAAAGTAAAAAGGAGAAAACAAGGATTAAATAAAACGACAGTTTATTCAGAAATATTTCTTTTTATTACTCTATTTTATTTTCCATTTTATTCTTATTTATATGCTTTTACCACTGTCCAATAACTAAGTTAATGAGATATTTAAAAGTTAATATGTTTGTTTTCTTACACATTTTTCTTTTGATTCATTTACTATTTCTTGTAGTTATCATAGTCTTGTTTTATTAAGCACTTTGAGTTTACATATCGTTTTAATGGAGGTGTCAGGTGGGATGTCCTTCTCATTTACAATACAATGAATACCCAGACATGTGTCCCTCCTACTCAGCCCTAGGCAGATATGTGAATTAATTCATTGTCACCCACAATATTCCTTCTTCATTGTTTTTCTTCCTCAACTCCCAAATCATTCACATAGTTTCCTCCAGTAACATCCATTTTCACAGCAGAATCAGTGGCCTCCTGCATCACATCATCATCTCTTAGGTATCTAATATAGTCATGAAAATGTAGGTTAAAAATGCCTAATAGAGGAAATGTGCTTGTTTTCACCAGTGATATCCACATAGGAAGAAGAAGAAAGATTTTAACCAAGAAAATAAATATGCATTTAAATTTAATTTTTAGAAATCAGTGAACCAAGTAGGAGATGGATGTGTTTTAGGTATGCAATAGGATGAGGGGAGAAGAGGTGAACATGTAAGTCCAGTATGTATGATGGTCCTCAAAATATTCATACTATTCTGTCCCCAATTAATATGCCTACAGGACAAACATCTTCTTTCATTTTGTTTGTCTTTTGATTTTACTGTATAACCAATAGAGTAATGACTCATATTATCATCCCCATTCCAGAGTATTCTATATACTAGTCAAGCTCTGAGCCAGTTAGCATTGCCTTGTTTTAATGTTGTTCTTCCCTTAAAAAAAAATCAATCTCATCAGGACTAATATATTTCAATAATAAAGATCAATAAAGATTTATCCCCAATATAATGGCCAATAAAATTGCACATCTTTAAAATGCCTCTCTCACTATAATTATAAAGCTTTAATTTACGTGGTATGATACACACATTTATATTCGGTTATTTAAAACCAATGTAAAACAAAACATTTCAAAAATTAAAATTTGCAGTGGACCATCAACTTTCATCTCAATGCTCTGAAATACCCAACTGATAGCCCAATCTAATCAACATGCATGAGCACACCATGCCTCCTTTATCACCTATGTTATACACTACCATGTGTAAAGATAATTCTTTTGTTATCCATTAAAAGTTTCAACAAGTCTCTGGAAAAAAGATTAAACTCCCATCAATAACGAAAAATCCAATGTCAATATTTACAGATTAAAAAAAAAAAAAAGTAACATGATGCCAATTCAGCACTGCCAACTTTAGGCATGTTTTTATAAACAGTATATTTTTCCATATTGTTTCCCAGAAGTAATTTTATTTTTAAGTACTTTATAATCAAGTGAAATATTACACATTCTTTTGAATGTTATTAATTACTATCTGGATGGCATTAGCTCTTTGAAAACTCTGGGGCATCATTTGTGAAATTACCATCACAATGCATCATTCACATCTTAGTGACATGAAAATATTAATGTGTTTCTGAATGCCTCTTACTAACCTGAGAAACCAGTTATTCAGAAGTATAAGCTAGAAACTTAAATATATGATATCAGTACCATCAAATTAGTTTTTTTCTGGGAAAAAAAAATCCATGCCATTCAGATCAAAGTTGGTTTTAAATGTAAAATCTTGAGAAATAAAGAGTAATCACTAGCATGCTTTCCAAATATTACCTCAACTAGTCACAAAATACACTGTGATTTATGAAAATATATGACCGCTAAGTATTACTGGAAACTAAAATCTTTTCACATTCTATTTTCTACTTTTTAATTTATTACACAGCATGTTCATAAGTTACAGAAACATTTTTGCAAAGTTAGAGCTCAGAATTTAGGAAAAGTTCTTGTCAGATTATCATGGAATACCATAATGCACTGGTGAACACAGAAGAGTCTATTGCCATATATGTATTTTATATTATGATTTTATAGCAATGATGAGTGCAAATATTATTCATGGGGGTTTTACATCATATCATCATCTCTTTTAAGGACACTATTAGTGGGAAATGAATTCAGTCCTTTTCTGAGACTATATGAACAACCAAGATTTAAAAATCATTTCTCTTAACCATTTTAAAATAAAATGGTCTAAATGAAAATAATTAGATAACATATTTTTAATTTTTAAGAAATATAATATTGAGAATTGAAAATTTTATTACTAGATGTTTCTAAACTGAAAAGTAAATAGGTTTAGTAATGTCTAAAGCTATCACACCTTCCACATATTAGAGATGACTTGACATATATCTAGTTCATAAAGTAATCAATATATAGAGGCTACCTGTCATTCAAGCTGTAAACATCCAGACAGTCACTATTTTTGACCCTTAAATAAATGTAGAAACAAAAGTACACATCACTGCTATATGGCCATCCACATATTTAATGCCAATCATAGCCTGAGTAAGCATGCAGAGAAAAACCTTCGGATAGAGCATGAATTAAAAATGAAACACTCTCATCTACTTCTGAATTTTCCTCTTATTAGCATGGACGTCATGGGCAATACCTAGTTTTTAGGGTTATTATAACTATAAAATGACATAATGTGAAAACACTAAAGAAATGTTAGAAATGCAGACAATATGAGGCATTACTATTTATATTCTGTGATTAAAATATGTCAAATGAACAAAGTAACTACATTTATGCACTTTAGAACTGAAACCTGTTTGGCAGAATTTATGCAAAAATAAAAAGCATTCATTTATCCACATTTCTATCATCTTCCCCATCTTCCAGTTAAGAGAAAAATAATTCATATTTTAGGATGATCTAGAGATTTGTTGTAATCACATTTTTGCACTCTTTCTGATTATTGATTAGTGTTCATATTTGCAAACAACAGAATCCAACTGGGCTAATTAAGCAGAAACCTGTCTATGAAAATATATCAAGTAGCTTTCAGAATCTCTGAAAGGGCTAGAGAATTGAACTTGTATACTAACAGCCATAACCACTGGCTAGCCTTGTGTCCAAGCACAATTCAGAACACCACTGTTCTACCCCTGCTGCTCCGGACATGTAACATTTGGGACTGGGTAACAGAAATTTACCAAAGCTTTCCTACAAAAATAGAATGTCATGGCCATCATGCTTCCAAAAGGTCATGTTTCCACTTATGTGACATAATCATGTTACCTATCCTCAACGCACACTAAGCAAGTCAGTTCCCAGTATCTGTTACACTATGTAGGAGCACAAACTGATTCTTTCCTTTGGAATTCATTTATTTACTTCTATGTGCCAAATCGGTGTAGGCATCAGTGAAAATATTTGAACAGCACGAGATCCAGGCCCATGATAAGCTTCCAGCCTGATAAAAGACAATATGTGGCAACTAACGGCTAAACAATAACTTTACATGTGGGTAAAGCACAAAAGACAGAAAATACCAGAAAATTACAAACACATGCGTATTGGCCCTCCTGCTCAGCATCCACAGGCTACCTGATATAGTTTGGCTCTGTGTCCTCACACAAATCTCATCTGTAGCTCCCATAATTCCACATGTTGTGAGAGAGTGCAGGTAGGAGCTAATTGAATAATGGGGGCAGGTCTTTCCCATGCTGTTCTCATGATAGTGAGTAAGTCTCACTAGATCTGATGGTTTTAAAAATGTGAGCTTCTCTGCACAAGTTCTCTCTCTTTGCCTGCTGGCATCCATGTAAGATGTGACTTGCTTCTCCTTGCCATCCACCATGATTGTGGGGCCTCCCCAGTCACATGGAACTGTAAGTCCATTAAACCTCTTTGTTTTGTAAATTGCCCAGTCTCAGGTATGTCTTTATTGGCAGCATGAAAATGGACTAATACACTCTACATCTGCAGATGCAATCTATTGCTCTTCAGAAATATTTGGAATAAAAATTAAAAATACAACCATAAAAAATAATACACATAAATAATACAGTATATCAAATATTTACATGGCATTTAAATTGCATGAGGTATTATAAGTAATTTACAAATGATTTAAAAGATATAGAGGATATGCTTATGTTATATGCAAATACTATGTCATTTTATACAAAGGACCTGAGCATCCATGGATTTTGGTATCCACAGGGAATGTCCTGGAATCCATTGCTCATGGATATGGAAGGATGACAGAGAGTAGGGGAACATGTAAACACACATCTGGAACACTTAGTACCTCATTTGCTAAAATTATTAAATATATTTTTTAAAACACAGGCAGGCATCCTTTTAACATTAATAGTAACCTATTTTAATCACAGACATTTTATATTTTTGTGCCATATAGTAGATACTTAGAGTATCTGAAGAAATTTAATTAGAAATGTAATTAAACAAGGTGTTTAATATTTCATGCTTTATTATATGACATTTTAAAAAGATACTCTTTTTTAAAGTACAAATTACCTGAATTCTTTCAACACAATTATTTTCTAAAGATGGAAAGTTATAATACTAAATGGGAAATACTTAGAGCAAGATCACCAATGAGAAAATGCAATAACAAAGAAAATAACCAATTAATTGTGCTACAAACTCATGTTTTCACATGTGATAATATATTGCTATGTAGAAAGACACAATTTTCTGACATAATGAACCTCCAATTTTATGAAGATACAAAAAGATACTTTGGTAATCAATATAATTTTAACAAACTATCAAATCTAGAGTATTTGTAATAAAGGGAATGTCCTGATTAAATGTTGAAGAGATTTGGAGATGAAGGAAGAAAAGGAGGCACAGAAAGCAGAAAGAGTAGCCTTCTGAATTCCAAAATCACTAGAAGTGGATTTTTAGTTACCTCTGATTTTTCTACTTTCCATCCAGATATATTTTAATGCATTCTCATCTAAATAGAAGAGTCTCCCAGGGCACCAACATGTTGTAACAAGTTGAATAAAACTCTTTCAGTTCATTCTTTGCTCCAATACCCAATGCACTTAGATGAAATATCTTTTACATCTCCCAGAAAAAAAATTGATATTCAGTGATTTGTAAAGTGAGACTCGAACTTTTTTTAAGCATATTGTTTCCCCTTGTGTTTTATCCTGACACATAGTCTGAAGTTTTTGTCTTTTCTGATAAGAGCAGAATTATAGACTCATTTGAAATTTTCTTTAACTTTCATTATTCTCCATTTTAAGCAAAACTACTCCTCCACTTTGTAGAGTATAGATAGAGCACTTTACACACCAATTAAGAACAGTATATTTTTCAGAGACTGAATGTTTTTTGCTGCTGAAATCCCTAATAGGTCAAAAAGCATAAGTAAACGTATCTATATGTTTCAGGAACTGAGAATCTTAAATTGGTTAGGAAAGTTTATCCCTATCAAAATATATTAACTATAAATTTAGTCCCTAACCAATCATGGCTCTTACATAAATAACACAATAGTATTATTAGAGGACAGAAAAATACTTTGTGGGAAATTCAGTATAAATGTCTTCATCCAAGATTGTATCTCAAGGAGACATGTCAGGAAACACTGAATTATAATCTTCATGTGAAGTTTTAAATTTTGGGTAAGTAGATCGAATGCATTCAACTTTATAACATTTGCAAAATCTGAATTCAAGTTTTATTAAGGAATTTTAATAGACTAATAGTTTGCCTATTGTCTTCATCATTTAATTTCTAAAATATTCAAAAAGTTGCTTTGGCCATTTTTTTTGTTTGTTTCTTTTCTCTACAATGCCAGTCATGGTATGGTTTTTCTTACACAAGGATAAAAAAGTAGTATGGTGACTAAGCAACATAGTGTAATATTAGAAGCACTGACTCCAAAACAGTTTTTCTTTCTCCAGGACTAAATTCTCTCTTTTAGAGTAACACTTTTAAATTGCATAAGAAATATTATATTCTTAATTCTTGAAACCCAATACTAACTTTAGATAAGAAGATAATCTAAAAGGCCTTATCAATTCCTTTATGGTCACTATATTCCAGGCAGTACATTGTTGCTAGAAATTATATATATATATATGAAATTATCCTAATTTCAAATTTAAAAGGATTTATTTGAATTAACAAAATTAGTACTTTACATGACACTAGTTACCTGATTCTAAGTGAATGGGAGTGAGGATGTAGAGAACACAAGTAGGAAAATACAAGTGGTCATTTTGGCAGACTATAATTTTTACTACTGAATCCAATCCCAGCAGATCATAATTACTCTCCGTTTCCAATTCTTCACTCTATTTTAAGCAGAAAGTTATGTAACACAGGGTATTACCTGACTATAAAGTTATTGGAGGAACAGAAAAAAAAACAGGTTCAAGGCAAATCCCTAATTTCTTTTTCTGATTTAGCTCATTACAAAATGTGAATTGAGTCACCTTTTTCTCTAGGGTCCCTCACCCTCAACACACACATAGTATGATTGATGATTTTATAAACTATGAACATTTAAGCCTTACTAATTCAAGTTTCCAAGTAGAGGACACAGGAATGTCTTGAAGAGTACAGAATAAAAGAACCTCTCTGGGAAAGAAATTGTTCTAAAACAATAATTCACTTAGAATTATTGAACATGCATGTATTTACTTGACAGCATTATATGGTGAACACTGAGAATGCAAAGACCAAAGGCACAATCCATGAACTCAAGGAATTCAGTGTTTCTTGAAGGAGATAGATAAGAAATTCAGTAATTCTACTGAAGTGTAATGAATGCTATAAAATATGCCATCACAAGGTATTAAAATGATACCGAAAAGACATCTTTATTACTATGAATGTCCTTACTTGCATATTTTCCTTGCCTTTCAGCAATCCAACTCATACTGAATTACCTGAACTTGACTATCTCTCGTACAGGCATAACTGTCATTTCATGATAACCATTTCCTACCAGTCACTAAATCTCACCTAGCCTGGCTCTCTTGCTTTGACCTACACCGATCTAATTGCACAAAACAATGACAGCCTTCATCTGCTCAACAAGTCTCTTTTCACTGCCTTGGAATAGGGCAGCGACCAGACCGTGAACTTAAGGATAGGAAGTCAGCTGAGGAAAAAGGGTCTACATGGGGTAGTCTAGAATAAGTGGGTATTACCAGGGGACATCAACTGTGCAGAAGAGGACTAGATGGCCTAAAGAGAGTATTGCCAGGAGCAGATATCTAGAAGGAGGGGAAAGTTTGTCAAGGTAGAGCCTTGCTTACTTTGAAATTTACCCCAATTATGTATTATTATATTGTTTATGGATATGTTAATATTGTTAAACTACAAGACTGCTTATACAACACCGTCAGCTTCCTGCAGTATATTTTGAGCAGCAAGAGCATTTCTCAGTAATGGCACTTGCTAAAATTCCCACTAAAATTACTATTTAATTGGAAATGTTATCTGAGAAATAATATATCATCAAATAATTACCCTTATTTGACTAGTCATTAAATCACCTCAAATGATCATAGAGGCTGAAGAAACTGCCAGTACACAGAGATGATCCTCAACAGGGATTTGAGAGAGCAATGAGCAAAATGGATAATGGGAGAGTTGGAGCTTAAGCACTGGAAGTTTGAAAGCTCTGGGGCTATGCAAAACAGAGAGAAGGAGGGTATTTTCAGCCACAAAATAATTTGAGATTCTATTTCTGTATAACACATTACTATCATTTCATAAATAGGTTTAGATAAGAGCCAGATCATAAAGCATTAGTAGAATGATTTTGAGTATAGTGAGCACTTTTTAAAAAAAGTCTCACTAATTAATTAACATATCTTCTTTCCACTGCTCTTTTCTTCCTTTGTCCTTTCCATTGATGGAAATGTATTCAAAGGAAACAAACGTCTAATCACCAATATAATTTTGAAGATAAATATCAGAGTTCAAAATGCTTTCCCTTTAAGCTACTTTTCCAGCTTTAATTATAAATGTATATTGTTCTCCCATCATTCCTCCTACAAAGACCAGGGTTAGATTTCAAGTTTAGAATACTTGCAGAATTCTTTAACATATGAAAAACACTTGTATAAGAATTTGTTTACTGCTTCAAATTTAATTTTAGCTTCTATGGTAATATCAGCGATTAGCTTTGTGAAGTGCTACTAAGTGCAGCAAGCTTGTTATAAATATTTCCTAAAGGATAGAAACACGAATACTAAAATTAATTATTCAAGCCAAGAGTTACAAAGAGAGGGTCTTTTCTTGCTGATCACCAGTGGGTAAAATCATATTCACTTCAATTTATATATTTTTAAAAGTTTCTTGATATTAGCTTTGGAATTGTTCTAAATGTTAAAAGAATAAAAATAAGAAAATAAATAATTTGATGCAAATATTCCTTTAATTTTTCTGTAGGAAGCTGAACTAAAAATCAAGATATAAAATCATTTACAATATTTTTCTGACAAAGATAAACCTTTAGGACAGGAATTCTCTGACAAAAAAAAAGGCAGGAATCTCAATTTGCAAAAAGCCACTGCGAATCTCAATTTGCAAAAAGCCACTGAGGTGTGAAATGTGTCTTTCTCCCAGAAGCCTCTATTTCACTGGTGCAGAGCTCACTCAGTATTATAGATCCTACATCACCTCACGTAAAACAATAAAATGTATGCGTGTTCTCTACTTAAAAATTATCCAGCCATGACTACATTAATTGTGAAGCTTCAGTGACTTTATTTTCACTTTGAGTATTTTCTTAAATTATCAGCTCAGGTGTTTTCATTTGGTGGTTTCTTATTAGTCATATACTTAGCCATAAATCAATGGGAAATGCTACTTTAGGAGGGAAAATGGCATGAATATCTCACCTATATACTCAGCAGCCATTTGACAGATGTGGTAATTTCATCAGTATTTACTGTATATTCTTCTGCAACAGACAAAATAAATTTGTTTTCTACATTCAGTGTAATTTAGTTTTATAAGAATGTAGTCTTATGAAATATCAAAGAATACTTTATGGCTAAAGGTACAAGGAAAGTAAACTTTTCCTCATTCAGGTGTATTAACTGTCATGCAACAAAGTAAAGAACAGACAAGAGTTTATAATCAAGAAAAGAGTGAAAGAGAGAAGTATTCAGGTTCATGAATTGTCCCAAATTGTTGATGAATAAGGAAAAAAAACCCTCACCTATTATGGCTTTCCATTATATAATAAAATATGATGTAGTACAATGAAAATAATCTTGCTAACCAGAAAGCCTAGGTTTGGAGAGTGGCTCTACCATTTGCTACTTAGAAGGCCTTGGGAAAGTTATATCACTTCAGTGGGATTAAGTTTCATTATTTGCAAAATATTAAAGTATCTATATTTTAAAGAAATTTGTTTTAAGTTTTAAAGATACTATAAAGCTTAAATGATTATCTGTTCCCAAAACCTGACACAAATTGGCTCTCTATAAAACATGTAAATATAAATATTACACCTTTAACCTTTCATGATTTTATTTCACTTCTTCCTTTTGATTTAAATAACTCACATCAATGCCTATGCACTTAGGGTTAATAGTTAAATACTGGAAACAAATTGGATCCTAATTATGTTCATGTCATCTCTGATTATTTTTTCCTAAGAGGTCTCTAGTGAAATACAGTCACTTATTTCTGTCAATTAGATCTTAAAAGTATAGTGTTTATTATTTATGTACACACTTTTGTAAACTTTGGCAATTATGTAGACTCACAAAACGAGATTTCACAATGGAAGGCATAAATCTTCATTTAAGCAAAACAATAGTAACTTAATAAATACTCTAATAGCTGCCTCCATTAATGGATATTAGCCAAGATATTGAGCTATAATAGATAATATATCTGAGGATGAAAAAGAGGAGATAAGGAGGAAATAAAGCAAAGTCAGGAATTATGCATAAGATTCTGCTAGGAGATCATTTACAGGATGAAGATATTTAATAGATAATATGTACTGAATAGTACTCTTTAATTATTGTAATGATCTTCATATGATGTCAAGAGAACAATGGATTTAGAACTAGAATATTATTTTGAGTTCAATACGTCCTACTATCAGCATGTAAACTTATCAATTATTTTATTATTTTACAACTTGACTTTTATAATATATAAAATGGAAATAATTGTCCTTTGAGCCTCATAGAGTTGTTACATAATTTGAGATAATGTATATGAAACATTTATAAAATTGGTTTACAAATAGTAAGCAGTATATAAATATAAGTAATTGTATTAGTGGTATTGCTAAAGTAATGCTAAAAATTTTTCACGGGAAAAGCCTTTTGTCACTTGCTAGTGGACTGACAAGCAGAAGCAGTATCTAATGAAAGAAGAATAAATACAGTCTGAAAGACCCTTTCACTAATATTACTCTGGTCAAGTCTTGTCATTTCATTTGCTCCTGTGTAAGTTAGAGATTATTGTCATTATTCAATAAGATTGTAAATTGTAATTAAAATACCACTCATTAGTGGTCTAGCAGAGTAAAAAGCATATATAACATTCTCTTTCTATCCTCCCATTTTTACTATTCAATTCTAAAACCAGCACCAATCTCAAGCAAAATTATGAAATGCTTTGCCTTCAGTGGCCCAAATCTTTCTCCATCCCAGATGAACAACCTATCCTGAGACCTCTAGATCTTGACCTTTTGGTAATCACTCAGCCTCTGCATTCAAGAGTCTGTTTAGTCATCACTCAACGTTTATGGAACACCTATTATGATCCAAACACAGAAATGCTTAAAATATCTCCTGCCCTTGATGTGTTCCCCCCAAAAATCATAGAAGTACCTAAGTGTTTCAGGTAAAGAGGAGAGTCAAGTCAAAGCTAGAAGTTCTCTAGGGAATGACATTAGAGTATAACACCACTCATGCAAAATCAAACCTTTTCTAATCTACTTCTCTAGTCATACCAACCAAATAACTCCCCAGCTTATTTTGTTTTATACTTTTCATGTTTTAAGTATGTATTTGGTCATATTTTAACCAAATATATTCCTGCTATAAGAAAAATCTGTTCGGATCCCACTAAGCAAATAAATAATACTGGTAGAGAAATTTAAAATCATATTTAAATATTTGTTTGTGATAATCAATGTAGTTCTTCTTAGTCATCAGAAAGAGGGGGAAATGTCTAGCAGGTAAAAATACTAATATTGATAATGTGCTTTGGGGACAGATTTTGATAATTTAAATTTTGTAATAGTGTGATAAACTTACTGAAGTTAGAAAAATACTCATTTCACTTTTTTATAATCGGGAAACAGATAAAAATAATTTTTGATGTAAGTATTTTAAACAAATTTTAGTCATCGTCAACATTTCAATAGCTCTGGTTTTAAATTTTGCTACCTATTTAAATGTCAAATTTCAGAAAACGTTTCCAGTTAAGTGAGAGAAACATAGAAAAGTAAACATTTGAGTGTGATTTTCCCTAGGACTTATTACACTAGAAAGGCTGCACATTAATGAGTAAAATGTGAGGAATTAGGGGTGGATCTCAAGTGACAGAATGATTTAAGAGAATACTAAGCTGCTTTAAAGCTTCATATACTGAATAATGGCAAAACACGGGAGCTGGGAATTTCAAGGGAACTAATCTAGGGTCATGTGAAGAAAATATCAGCATAATAGGACACATAAAGAGCTGATTTCTCATCTTCAATTTAAAAAATGATTACCATCGAATTCAAACTCTGGTATAGACTTATTAAAGGCCTATTATGTTAATTCCTTGTATTAATGTATATTATATTTTTATTTAGCTGATATAAAAAAATGAAGCCTCAAGAGAATATTAGCAGATTTTGGACCAAGATTACTAAGGAAAGACTTAAATGCAATATTTTATAATATAAACTTTTAAAAAATATTATCTTTATTTGTGTTTCTATAGCTACTGAGAGAAAAATATATATGAACCCATGTAGCTTAGCATATAAATATAAATACAAAAGTTAAAAACAGGATTTATTATTCAATACTATTACTTCAAAAATATTTAGTTTAATTCCAAAAGAATTTTGAAAGAATAATAATATATTTCCCACATAAAACCTTTCACATAATGTACTCATTCCTTTCCTGATTTTATTACTGACAGAGCATGTAAAATGAAAATATACATTATTCTCTCATTTCATTCTTTATTCAAACAAATTATAGTATATGATTTTGTTTCAAATATGGTTTCATATAACTGAAACTATAAACATAGCAAGGAAAGACAGAGTATAACAATATAACAGTGTTAAGATATATAGCTCAATACAGAATCAGTTTTTAAAAATTACTCTTTTGGTATCTGTAACTGCAGGAATTCTTTTGTTTGCTTGCTTGCTTCTTTCATTTTTCTTCGTTCTTTGTTTGCTTTCTCTTCTCTCCAATAAGTTCTTCCAAGATAAAAATATTGGTAGTAGGCATCCTTTTTTAGTTACAATTGTTTACGGAATTCAGGAATGATTATGTCTTTATTTTTCTAAATGAAATTCACCTCAGCAGCAAAAAACTATGTGTTTTTAGATATAAAAGTAAAAAGCCCATCTAGAATTAAAAAAGAAAATCTAAGTCTCAATGGATTATGTATTTTTTTAAATTTTGAAGCCCATTCTTCAATTTAAGGATTCTCTCCTTCCTCTCCAAGTTGAGAGATGAGGTTTACAGACCATCACTCATGCAGGTAAGTGGCAGTGACTATGGGGCTCATGTCATTTTTAGTTGTTTTGAGGCGGCCAGTCATAACACTTACACTCTATTCTCTTGATATACGGTGTTGACACTAATGGACGGCAATCAGTTGTGTAATCACACCTTTAGATTTCTCACAATTCCTTCAAAAAAGCCATCACTCTGATGTTCTAACTGTGCTCATGCATACATGCTCATATCTGATCTGTCTTCCATTTTACTTCTACCAACTTACTTCTCCCTCATTACTGGGCACACAGAAATGTTTATGTCTAATCTACGCCCTTCTCAGGGTCCAAGGAAACTTCTAGGAGAATTATGTTTCCAATCTACTTGTTCTTTCCCTTATGTCAGGGTTGCTGAACACATAACAAGGCTTCTGTTTTCAAACTCTAGCCAGAAAACAAAATCCCAGGGTATTATATTCTTTCAGTCCCCGCAACTTAAATGACTTCTTTTTTTCTTTCTATTAGTGAAACATCAGGGATTTGGTCTAGGTCCTGCTGCTTGCTGCACACAAAGCCAATCACTGAAACAAGTATTGCCAGGGAAGAAGGTTTTAATCAGGTGCTGCAGCCCAGGAGATGGAAGTTCAGTCTCAAATTCATCTCCCTGACTGATGAAAATTACGGCATTGTATAACAGAAATGTAACTACATGTAGAAAAACAAGAATTAGGAAATGGTAAGAAAGAGAATTTGGTCAACACAAAGCAGGTGGTCAGATAGGTAATCATGATGGGTGAAGGGTCTAGCATCTTGTTGTCCAGATGCAGTGACCTAGTAAACTTCAATTCTGTGATACTATCTAGAAGGCCTGAAGGTTGGTTTCCTGAGAAAGAAACTTGAATAAGACAAAGGAACATTCTCAAGTTTCAAGACTGGGAGAATCCATTTCTATGAGTATTCAACAGAAGCTATAAACATCAGTTTTGTGGGACAATTAGGTCAGTTTCAACTCTCCCCCCACCGCCCCCAACCTTTCCATTTTTCAACTACTCAATCATGAGGAATCCAACTGGCAATCTTTAGCTGCTTCATGCTGAGGAGGGGTGTTGTGGGCAGCTCCATGCCATGGCTGACCACGTGACCACCCAGGAAACAAAGGTTAATCCATTACTATAGTTTTCTTTTGAAACACCATCTTTCTCTCTACAGTACCCTACTGCCACCAAAGACAAGTCACAACAAGACCAGCCCACCTGCCAAATAAGCTTTAGTCCCATATAGTTGGCCTGATTACCTACACAAACTGCAACAAGAATCGTTGTCCATATAGGTTCTCCTAAATTGGCTTTGCTGGAACCTCTCACAAGGCCATTTCAGTTAAAGCCTTAGGAAGAAAACCAATTCCCCCAACTGCATCCCATTATAAAAGAAAACAGGTTCTTATTCAACATATGTGAAAAAACACATTGCCACGAATTAATAATATTCAAAAATAGTTTACAATTTCTATATATTAGGCAGAGGGAAAGAGAAATAGGCCTCATATTATGTTTACAAGAGTATACTCAATCATTAAAGTCTATAAATAGCTCAAAAGAAAAATATGATCCAGCCTCTGAAAAACAAAGCAAAAAGAATCAGCAATATTTCAAACAAGAAAAAGCCATAAAAAATGTTTCAGTTCTTCATTATTTCAGTCCATGCAATCAACTTCTGCTCTGCTTCATATTTTATTAGGAATGTTTATAAACACATCAGCCTTTCAATTAGAGTCCTGAAAGTTTTCTTCCAATCTCATGGCACAACCTTTAAAGTTATCAGAAACCTGCATTCTAAAGACCTTTTCATGAACTCCCCTGAAGAAGCAAGCCCTGGACTGTAGCTGATTATAAGTCACTTTCTGAGAAGAATCAACACAAAAGAACAATTGTGGATGATAAAAGTCCTAGGACAGTTATAAATAAAGATGCAGTTGTGTATCAGTCCATTCTCACACTGCTATAAAGATACTACCTGAGAGTAGGTAATTTATAAAGGAAAGAGATTTAATTGACTCACAGTTCTACATGGCTGGGGAGGCCTTAAGAAACTTACAATCATGGCAGAAGGGGAAGAGGCACATTTTACATGGCAGCAGGTGACAGAGCACAAGTGTGTGTCAGCACAGGAAAAACTACCATAAAACCATCAGATCTCATGAGAATTCACTTACTACCACGAGAACAGCATGAGGGAAACCACCCCCACAATCCAACCACTTCCCACCAGGTCTCTCCCTAAACACCTGGGATTACAATTCAAGATGAGATTTGAGTGAGGACACAAAGCCTAAACATATGAAGTTGACAAGAAAATTTGGTTGTTTCTGTGATACACAACAATTTGACATAATAATCATAACCATTACTGATAACGTATATTAAGACATATCAGAATTTCAAAAATGTCATAAAATCCTGGAACACATATAGAAACATAACCCAAAGAATGTTAAAGACCACCTCACATTTTACAATACTTCCTTTGTAGTTCTAACATGCCAGATAAGCAGAATATATCTCTCTTCGACTTTGGGGCATGGCAATACCCATAAAAGTTAGTTTGAGGTCAAAAAGACTGAATTTAGAAGTCGAAATTTTGCTGTTGGAAACTCTGGCAAAAATCAAAGTTTTACGACACTTCATATCACCAAATTGGATCCCGGGTTACTATAAAATAGTCATTCATTTAGCCAAAATGATAAAACAGAAACGTTTATGCTTTTATAGAGAGGAAACTCAGTTTTGTTAATAAAGACAACATGAGGCCTACTGAATTTGTCTCTCCCCCTCCCTCTTCTTTCTCTTCTGTATTTTTACTCATAAAGAAAAATATTTTATCACTTACATTAAAATTTTGTTCAAAAGAAAAAAACAAATTTTCCTTTGTATGTGTATTATTAATGTGAAAGCTAATTTTAGTAAAAGCTATAAACGAATCTAATTTTAATCAGTTTGACCATAAGGTACGATTTTCATAAACCTTTATTACCTTTTACAACGTTCTTTTAAAGAACAAATAAATGCTCTAAGAAAACCCTGTTATTTTAACACACAGGCCTAGATGCTGGGCTTTCATCAGTGTGCTTTTGATACTAATTTTTAATTTATAGAAAAACCTCTGAACTAATATTATCCCTTAAAATTGGCCCTTACAATTTCATGAACCCACCTCTTCTGCTATAGTCCCTGGGCCTAGAGGGATTGAATAGTTTTAATCTCTAGCACTATGTCTTCATAAAGAAGTTTATTTTAATCATCACCTTTTCCAGACTCTGAAGATAAGGCTTCAATGTGTCAATTCTCAAGATTTAGCAGGAGTTGGTGCCTTTTTCAGATGCTGGAGTGAAAGCTCTGTAACTTAACAACAAAAGGATTTGTTAATAGGATATTTATACTGCAGAATCCTATCATTCTCTCTAACATGCCACGAATGAAAAAGCTGATTTGGTGTCTAGTAGATACTGCCTGCAGCACTTCAAACCACTGTATTAAAGTAAAGTCACTCATTGCATGTGTCTAATTGCTAGCATTCTAGTGATAGAACTGCAACCAAAAGCATCAAAAATGTGATAGGTCCTGTGCCAAACTTTTCAGAGAAAAACAACCAACTTTTTTCTCCATCATTAAAAAAAAATGTTAAATGCAAATATCAGTTTTGGAAACTCAGTATGAGGATAAACACTCGCCTTTCACTTAAATTATATACCACAAAACAGGGACAAAGTAAAACAAGCACACAATAATTTAAGCTATTTAAAAAAGCATCATCACATATTTCTAAGATTGGTTCTTAGATACAATACTGAAAACTGATTAGATAACTTTTGCCACTAGAATCTTCAAACCAGTGCAATACTTGTGCATATTTTGTTTTCAAGCACGCACATGAAGGCCCATCAGTAATAAATGGCTTAGGATGAAAAATTAATGGCAGTGGCTGCTGCCATCGTGCCGGCTGCAGCAGGGAAGTGCATCTGGGATTGCACACTCCATGGAGCCAGTGGGAGTCCTGCCCCTTCTGAGTTGGGACAGGAGCTCCCTGAGCCGCTACAGTCACCCAAAATTCAACAGCAGACCCAGGCCTCCTGCTCTATGGAGCAAGCAGGAGTCCTGCCTCCCCCGGAGGGCTACAGTCTTCCAAACTGCAGCTATGGATCCTGAGCCTCCTTGTGCTCTTCGGGGAGCTGGGAACAGGTAGATCTGCCTTCCTGGGTGCACCTGCAGCCCTGCTCCTCCGGCTGCAGACCTAGGCCTCCCACTCCAGGAAGCAGGCAAGAGTTGGGGACAAGCAGGAGCCCAGCCCCTTCCGGCTGGCAGGGTAAGAGCTCCCGGATGCAGCTATGGCCACCTTCCCAGGCACAGGACCCCAGCGTCTCTGCAGCCTGCATCCTCAGGGGCCTCAGGAAGGACTCTCTCAGTCCCTGAATATTCCGTGGTGTCTGCTCCCACTGCCTGGCCTCCCTCCACTCCTGGTGCCTGCTCCAATCTCGAGCAGGGGTTGGGGCCAAGCCCTGGGGCCATGAATGGCAGCTCTGGAGGCAGATGGATTTTTGGGCAGAAGCAGGTCAATAAGGCCCCACCTTCATGCCAGGGAGGGCCTGAAGGCTGGGGTCTGGGCGGCCAGTCCCACAGATGGGAGGGGGACCCGTGGTGCCTCTTCTGGCCACCCGTGGCTCCCCGTGGACCAATCACAAGCACTTCTTCCCCTCTGAGGTCCATAAAAGTCCTGGGCTCAGTCAGAGCAGGGCAGGGGATGGCCAGAGGATGAAGATGGCAGAGGGGTGAGGACAGAGAAAGGATGGGATAGAAGACCAACTACAGAGACAGGTACCCTCTCTGCTGATAGCTGGAGATGATGACACGACCAGCTTACCATCTCCATTGAGAGCTGCAGAGACGACCTGATGACAGAGAGGGTCTAACTTCTCTGCTGAAAACTTCAGAGACCTGCAGAAACGTCTGAATGATTTGCCTGCAGAGAGGAGCCACCCTCTCCAGGGACTCTTCTCTGCTGAGAGCTGAACACTCCACAGGATGACTTGCCTACTGAGAGGAGCTACCCACTGCTCTTAGCTGTTGTAATACTAAATAAAACTCTTCTTCTTCACCCATCACTTGTCTGCATACCTCATTCTTCCTGGACGCAGGACAAGAACTTGGGCAACGGTGCCATGGCCACACAGGTTTCCGGTCACAAAAAGTGACACCCTAGAGATCTTGAAACAAAATCACTAGAAAGTCTCACATTTTTTCTTACTACTTAATCCAAATGAATGTAACTTAATTTTAATAACAAACACAACTAAATTATTTGAGAGAAATTCCAATTAATATAATTTTCTTAAGGACAAAGCTAATCTTTCCTGAACATTAAAACTTCGTACCCATATCACAGTTTTTCCTCATTACCTAAAGGAAAAGGTCTGAAACCAACTTAAATTATTAATTGAGTTGAATTGCCTTGGAAATAAACACTATTTAAACTTTTTTATTCTCACCTACTTTTCCAAATGACAAAATATATATTGTACTATTTTTGCTTAGAGCTTACGAAAATAAGTCTTTTATTTATTTATTTATTTATTTGTTTGTTTGTTTGTTTGTTTATTGTCAGGAACCTTAAAGCTCTTGTAGCTCTGTAGATCATCTGGGGTAAGCAAAACCAATCAAATTTTAAATGGCTAATGTGTTCTATAAGTTTTTGTAGGCTTAGCAGTGGTATCTTAGGAACTTTAGATAAATAGAGCAAATGATGAACTTTTAGAAATGCATATGAAACAGAATGACTCCTCACAGAACTAAATACAAGCCTTCCATGAGAAACTTAAAAACATCAATGGTTTTATACATGTATATACAAGTAAAACTCAGGAGAGAACAAATGGCAAATAAATGAAAATCAGAAGCAAAAACAACAAACAGGAAACAAAACCTCAAATATTCTCCTACTCTGTTTACCTTGGAGGCTACAGTGTTACCCAGAGCCTAAAGAAACATACGATAGATATTTCATTCCTAGCATACAAATTAATGTCTTTAAGTTCACCAATACCACTATACATTCTGGGGAATTAAGAATGTCACATGGTCACTGAGCCCTTTAGTGCTAGTACAATCTATGCAGAATAGCAAATATAATGTGAAGTAGTGCAAGCATGTATGTGAAATTTGGCTCCATGTTAAATCTGGCCTCATGCTTAACTGTATTAAAATAGAATTGCAAAACTGCCAGTGTATTTCTTTACAATATTTCTTATTTTACCCTCATGAAAACTAAGGGCTTTAACTATGAGCAATGTTAATTAGGCAAATTTCTCTAATTTTCTATCAGGTTTTAAAAAATATTTTACTACCTAAGCCTTTTCAACTTTCTATTTTCTCTCTGTGGGCATGAAGATAGACATACAGAGAAAAGGGGGAAAATATTACATGTGACTTATACAAATCATCTATAACATGCTTGCACTTTCTCTTTGTCCTAAATTTCTTTAAAAAAAACTAGCCAGTCATTTTACCTTAGGACAACATTTTACCATAGTCCATAATTTGAATCAACCTTTAGATAACTTCTGAATTAAATTATTTTCTTTCTCGATGAGAACATATATTCTTTGGCACACTTTATATACAGAATTATATATTAACTAGAATTCTTATTTTTAAATTTCAATGAAAACCTAAGAAGCAAAAAATTCTTAACAATCAGATATTACCATTTTATAGATGAGCACATTCCACAATTTTTAGAAACATATTTCCCTATATCATAATCCTTTCTTAATTGGAAATGACCCAGACATACAATAAGCATCAAAAATAATTTTAAGATTTTAAGTTACACAAACTTTACCTACAACATCTATTCCCATTGAAATGTACTCGTTTCTTTCATTAACAGTTTATCTAGTTTACTTCTGAAAATATAGATATTAGACACAGCTAGTCATTATGTAAAGTTATTTCCTTGTTAACTATTTTTATAGCCAGGAGTATGAGGTACTCACCTAAGTAAGAACCTTAAGTTAAATGCTAGGTATTTTTTGCTAATAACTCAGAAGAGTCAGCTGTTTTTGTTAAACTAACAACATTAAATTAGTCTCATTAATCAAAATAAAAAAATACAAATATCATTTTCTTTTGACTGGGTTTATAGTTTTATTACCTTCTATGCCAAATCCTGACACCTCAAATATCTAGCAGAGACAAATATAAAACCCAAATAAAAATGTATTCTAACATTTCTGAAGACATTTATATTTTTATCTTACCAATAATTTTAAAGACAGCTTGGTTATTAAAGATTGACTTAAGTCACATGAACTTGAAAAATATTTTATACTTATTTACTCAAATTTATGAGTGCTTTTTTATTCATAAGCCAATTTGGTAGACACAACATATAACATAATAAATGTACACACACATAAACACATATAAGCATGTACACACACACATACGATCCAATGGCTTTTTCTTTGAAAATCTAGCTTTGAGATACAGTTGCAGTTCATAGACTGATACAAACTCACCAGTCTATGAACATGTTCACATGGCTAACCTTTGCCCCAATAAGTAATCCAGTGAAGGCTGTGAACCAAAATTTTGGGTAAAGCAGTTACCATGGCATTTTGATTTTTAAAGGCCAAACCACTCCAGACTCCAATGAACACTGGAGCCAAACAGTACCACAGGAGCACATCATGTAGTAACCAGGCCTGACCCTGTTCAGAACAGCAGCATAAAAGCCGGGATACATGAAACTCCACCCTGCTTTCCTATTCAGCAGCAAAATGAGGCCCATGAAGCGGCCAAAATTCCCCAGATTCCAAGGACTATTGGGGTCAACAATACTACAAACGAATATCAGCATATTGAATCCAGATTTCCCATGACTTTATCAACAAACACACAAATAATCACTAAAACACAGTCCAACTGCTGCAGCAACAAACAAGACCAAGAGTGTGCAAACTGAAACACTGGGGTGCTTCCTCTCTCCTTCGGTTGCACTCAATTAACCTGAAAATTCCTTTGGAATTTCCCAAATTGAGAGGAACCAATCCCTCTGTCTGGCAACCACAAAAGACAATCACTTGCTCAGACATACACACAACAATTACAAACCAGCCCCCAAGAGTGTCCAAACTGAAACAGTCAGGGTGCTTCCCTCTCTCAGTCTGTTGGGCTTGTGTAATCTATAAATGGAAATTTCTTCAAAAATTTCCCAAATTGAGAGGAACAGATCCTGCTCTCTGGGCCCACACAGGACACTCGCTTATCTGGAGGCAGATGTCTAATTTCAAAGGCTATTCTTCCTAGGAAATCAGGAATGTGTTTGAGGCCTGCAGCAGTGAAACCAGAGAGAGATGGAAACGCACTTCCTACCAAAAAAGGTTCAGGCAGCTGCTTAGGGGGACTTCTAAAACTCTCCTTGACATGACAGTAGAGCCACAACGAATGCATTCCTGGTCAGGGGACCAAAATCTGTTACCTACACACCAGGGATTTGTTATAGGTCCTGCTGCTCACCAAGGCACCAGACATTTGTTATGGATCCTGCTACTCGCTACACAGAAAGTCAATAGCTGATACAATGAGTATCATAAGGGAAGAACGTTTGAACCAGGTTGTTGCAGCCAAGGAGATGGGAGATCATTCTGAAATCCATCTCCCTGACTAAAATTAGGGGTTTACATAGCAGAAATGTAACTATACGCAGGCAAACAGGAATTAGGGAGGGGTAAAGAAGAAAAGTTGGTTCAACAGAAAAACAAGTGGTTAGTTAAGCAATCGTGATCCGTGAGAGGTCTGATGTGTAACTGTCCAGATCCAGTTATATAGTAAATTTCACTCACTTAATACTATCTGGGAGGATGGATTATTGGTTTCTTGAGAAAGAAACTCAGTATAATTTTCTCAAGTTTCAAGACTGGGAGGAAGAATTTCTATGTTTATTCAAAAGAAACTATAAACACCAGTTATATGGGACAAACAGGTCAGTTTCATTTCCTTTTCCTCACTTTCTTGCCAGCCCACTCCCGGCAATTACTAGAGGCAAGGAAAGCAGTTAAGAGACCTCTTACATACTTGCTTCTTCCAAGCTTCTCTTCTTTCAGCCTGACTCAGTTATCCCTTATCTTGTGTTGGGGGAGAAGGCACAGCTTTCATATAGTCCTCAATCTTTTTTATTTCACACTTGATTTTTTTCATACTTTTTTCATAACTTTATTGAACTGCAATTGAAGTGGACAATGTGACGAATTCTGACAGAGATTTGCACGCATGAAACAACCAAGTGGTGGTGTCTTTCTAAATAATCCAATAATCATCTAGTCTTTTTGTTTCATTGGTCAATGTGGGAGTCATTTATTGAAGGAAAATAGAATCCATCACCAAATGTCCCACATCTTTCAAACTATTAACTTTGTTTTGTCTGTTTTGGTTTTGGTTTTGGTTTTGGTTTCGGGTTGAAGACGGAGTCTCACTCTGTTGTCCAAGATAGAGTGCAGTGGCACAATCTCAGCTCACTACAACCTCCACCTCCCAGATTCAAGTGTTTCTCATGCCTCAGTCTCCCCAGTAGCTGGGATTACAGGTATGTACCTACACCTCTGGCTAATTTTTGTATTTTTGTCTTTTTAGTAGAGATGGGGGTTTCACTATGTTGGCTAGGCTGGTCTCGAACACCTGACCTCAGATGATCTACCCACCTCGGCCTCCCAAAGTGCTGGGATTACAGGCATAAGCCACCGCAACTGACCCAAACTATTAACTTTCAATTAGCCATTCTATCTAGACTGTGTTAAAAAATTTTCAGAAAATCAAGTAATAAACGCTTAAATCACTCTTGTCTTAACCTTTGGGCAAATAATAATTAAAAATATTATTTGGGCAAATAATATATTATCTAAAGGAAACTGGGCAACCAAATTCACATCATGCTCTTGGTGTAATCACAACATATTTGTCTGTTCATTTTCATATCAAAGGGATATGTTTAAGGGAACAAATTTACTCAATATTTTATGGTCAAAAGATAATTATAGACAAATGGTTCAACAGGTTTCTTCTGTACATAATTATTTCACAACTAACTCCAATAAGATTAAGTACAAGTTCTTCATGTTCAGGATTAGAATCCTTACTTTTTGTTTTCATTCTACTGAATTCATCATGCTTTCAGGAAATGAATTCTTTTTATCCAAAATAGGGCTAGTGCTTATAATTATGAACTATGAGTACATTTGGTTGAAGAGACTAGTTGACCACAAAGGACACTTCAGAAATGTATCATGATTTTTTATTTTAATGTCTAAGATTACAGTTATTATTTTTAAAGTTTTTATTATTTTATTATTTTATTATATTAACAAATTTTTTAATTTTATTATTCAACCTCAAAAATCTTTCTTTGTACAATAGAAAAAAATATGTGTGAAGTCTAATCAGAATTAGCCAAAAAGTAATGTTAATTGTTTAATTCTTGGATTCATCTTTATTCTGCTGAAGCTGCTGTTTTGGAAATCATAAGTCAATAGCGCTGAATGTAACTAATTACCAGTTATTTCTGGTCACTAAATCCTTTAAAGTATCAGGAAAAGAGGAGTGGTCTCCACATAAAAATTGACACTAGTTCTTGCAATTTCTTTTAAAAAACTGAAATGCCTGTTTTTTTGCTAAATGAACAGTTTTCATATTCTTATACTTTCTCATAAAATTGTTCTTTCTGCTATTATTTTAGAAATAGTAATTACTTAAACTATTGTTTAGTATGCTTTAATAACTTCTTAGACAATTTAATTCTCCAGACAGCTACTGCTTGACTTTTATTTTTTAAATGTGTACAATTTTGATGCTAAATATTATTATCAATATTGAAGATGATTAGATAGATAGATCAGATGCAACTCACAAAGTTATTTTTAGTGAACTTTTAAAAGAATGGTGATGTCCTTTGACCCCACAGGAAAAAAAAAAAAAATCAGAGAGTACCATAAACACCTCTATGCAAATAAACTGGAAAATCTAGAAGAAATGGATAAATTCCTGGATACATACACCCTCCCAAAACTAAACCAGGAATAAGTTGAATCCCTGAATAGACCAATAACAAATTCTGAAATTTAGCTGGTAATAGCCTACTAACCAAAAAAAACCCCAGGAACAGATGGACTTACAGCTGAATTCTACCAGAGGTACAAAGAGGAGCTGGTACCATGTCTTCTGAAACTGTTCCAAATAATTGAAAAGGAGGAACTTCTCTGTAACTCATTTTAAGAGGCCAGCATCATTCTAATACCCAAACCTAGCAGAAATTCAACAAAAAATGGAAACTTCAGGCCAGTATCCCTGATGAACATCAATGCAAAAACCCTCAATAAAATACTAGCAAACCGAATCCAGCAACACATCAAAAAGCTTATCCACCATGATCAAGTCAGCTTGGTCACCAGAATGCAAGCCCGGTTCAACATATGCAGATCAATAAATGTAACTCATCACATAAACAGAACTAAAGCCAAAATAAAGAGATTATTTCTTTTTGTTTCCAATATTATATATATATATAATCACACACACACATACACACACACACACACATATATATATATACACACACACAAATATATACACACACAGATATATATTTAATACTTTATGTTCTAGGGTACATGTGCACAACGTGCAGGTTTCCTACATATGTATACATGTGCCATGTTGGTGTGCTGCACCCATTAACTCGTCATTTACATTAGGTATATCTCCTAATGCTATCCCTCCCCCTTCTCCCTATCCCACAACAGGCCCTAGTGTATGACGTTCCCCTTCCTGTGTCCAAGTGATCTCATTGTTCAATTCCCACATATGAGTGAGAACATGCGGTGTTTGGTTTTCTGTTCTTGTGATCATTTGCTGAGAATGATGGTTTCCAGCTGCATCCATGTCCCTACAAAGGACACGAACTCATCTTTTTTATGGCTGCAGAGTATTCTATGGTGTATATGTGCCACATTTTCTTAATCCAGTCTGTCATTGATGGACATTTGGGTTGGTTCCAAGTCTTTGCTATTGTGAAGAGTGCTGCAATAAACATACGTGTGCATGTGTCTTTACAGCAGCATGATTTATAATCTTTTGGGTATATACCCAGTAATAGGATGGCTGGGTCAAATGGTATTTCTAGTTCTAGATCCTTGAGGAATCGCCACACTGTTTTCCACAATAGTTGAACTAGTTTACAGTCCGACCAACAGTGTCAAAGTGTTCCTTTCTCTGATGACCAGTGATGATGAGCATTTTTTCATGTGTCTGTTGGCTGCATAAATGTCTTGTTTTGAGAAGTGTCTGTTCATATCCCTTGCCCACTTCTTGATGGGGTTGTTTGCTTTTTTCTTGTAAATTTGTTTGAGTTCTTTGTAGGTTCTGGATATTAGCCCTTTGTCAGATGAGTAGATTGCAAAAATTTTCTCCCATTCTGTAGGTTGCCTGTTCACTCTGATGGTAGTTTCTTTTGCTGTGCAGAAGCTCTTTAGTTTAATTAGATCCCATTTGTCAATTTTGGCTTTTGTTGCCATTGCTTTTGGTGTTTTAGACATGAAGTCCTTGCCCATGCCTATATCCTGAATGGTATGCCTAGATTTTCTCCTAGGGTTTTTATGGTATTAGGTCTAACATTTAACTCCCTAATCCATCTTGAATTAATTTTCGTATTAGGTGTAAGGAAGGGATCCACATTCAGCTTTCTACTTATGGCTAGCCAGTTTTCCCAGCACCATTTATTAAATAGGGAATCAGTTCCCCATTTCTTGCTTTTGTCAGGTTTGTCAAAGATCAGATGGTTGTAGATGTGTAGTATTATTTCTGAGGGTTCTGTTCTGTTCCATTGGTCTATATCTCTGTTTTGGTACCAGTATCATGCTGTTTTGGTTACTGTAGCCTTGCAGTATAGTTTGAAGTCAGGATTCCCTCTTTTTCTATTGATTGGAATAGTTTCAGTAGGAATGGTACCAGCTCCTCCTTGTACCTCTGGTAGAATTCGGCTGTGAATCTGTCTGGTCCTGGACTTTTTTGGTTGGTAGACTATTAATTATTGTTTCAATTTCAGAGCCTGTTATTGGTCTATTCAGGGATTCAATTTCTTCCTGGTTTAGTCTTGGGAGAGTGCATGTGTCCAGGAATTTATCCATTTCTTCTAGGTTTTCTAGTTTATGTGCGTAGAGGTACTTATAGTATTCTCTGATGGTAGTTTGTATTTCTGTGGGGTTGGTGGTAATATCCCCTTTATCAGTTTTTATTGCGTCTATTTGTTTCTTCTCTCTTTTCTTCTTTATTAGTCTTGCTAGCGGTCTAACAATATTGTTTATCTTTTCAAAAAACCACGTCCTGGATTCATTGATTTTTGAAGGGTTTTTTGTGTCTCTTTCTCCTTCAGTTCTGTTCTAATGTTATTTCTTGCCTTCTGCTAGCCTTTGAATTTGTTTGCTCTTGCTTCTCTAGTTCTTTTAATTGTGATAGACACAGAAAAGGTCTTGATAAAATTTAACAGCCCTTCATGTTAAAAACTTTCAATAAACTAGGTGTTGATGCAACTTACCTCAAAATAATAAGAGCCATTTATGATAAACTCACAACCAATATCACACTGAATGGGCAAAAGCTGGAAGCATTTCGCTTGAAAACTGGCACAAGACAAGGATGCGCTCTCTCACCACTGCTATTCAACATAGTATGGGAAGTTCTGGCCAGGTCAATCAGGCAAGGGAAATAAAGAGTATTCAAATAGGAAGAGAGGAAGTCAAACTGTCTCTCTCTGCAGATGACATAATTCTCTAACTAGCAAACCACACTGTCTCAGCCCCAAAGTTTTTTAAGTGGATAAGTAACTTCAGCAAGTTTCAGGATACAAAATCAATGTGCAAAAATCACTAGTATTCCTACACACCAACAATAGACAAGCAGAGAGCCAAATCATGAATGAACTCCCATTCACAACTGCTATAAAGAGAATAAAATACCGAGGAATACAGCTAGCAAGCAAAGTGAAGAATCTCTTCATGGAGAACTATAAACCACTGCTCAAGGAACTCAGAAAGGACACAAACAAATTTTCCAGAAAAACACTCCATGCTCATGGATAGGAAGAATCAATATCATGAAAATGGCCCTATTGCCCAAAGTGATTTATAGATTCAATGTTATTCTCATTAAACTACCACTGATATACTTCACAGAATTAGAAAAAAACTACTTTAAAATACATATGGAACCACAAAAGAGCCCATATAGCCAAGAGAATCCTAAGCACAAAGGACAAAGCTGGAGGCATCACGATACCCACCTTCAAACTATACTACAGGCTACAGTACCCAAAACATGATGGTACTGGTATAAAAACAGATGCATAGACCAATGGAACAGAATAGAGATCTCAGAAATAAGACCACACATCTACAAGCATCTGATTTTTAACAAACCTGACAGAAACAAGCAATGGAGAAAGGGTTCCCTTTTTAATAAATGGTTCTGTGAAAGCTGGCTAGCCATATACAGAAAATTGAAACTGGACTCCTTCCTTATGCCTTATACAAAAATTAACTCAAGATGGAATAAAGACTTAAATGTAAAACCCAAAACTATAAAAACCCTAGAAGAAAACCTAGGCAATACCATTCAGGACATAGGCATGGGCAAATATTTCATAACAAAAACATCAAAAGCAATTGCAACAGAAGCAAAACTTGACAAATGGGATCTGACTAAAGAGCTTCTGGACAGCAAAAGAAACTATCATCTGAATGAACAACGTACAGAATGGGATAAAACTTTTGCAATCTATCCATCTGATGAAGGTCTAATATCTAGAATCTATAAGGAACCTAAACAAATTTATAAGACAAAAAAAACCCATTAAAAAGTAGGCAAAGGATATGAACAGACACTTCTCAAAAGAAGACATTTATGTGGCCAACAAACATATGAAAAAAAGCTCAACACCACAGATTATTAGAGGAATGCAAATCAAAATCACAATGAGATACCATCTCACACCAGTCAGAAAGGCAATCATTAAAAAGCCAAGAAACAACAGATGCTGGTGAGGCTATGGAGAAATAGGAATGCTTTTACACTGTTGGTGGAAATGTAAATTAGGTCAACCATTGTGGAAGACAGTATGATGATTCCTCAAAGACCTAGAACCAGAAATACCCTTTGACCCAGTAATCCTATTACTGGGCATATACTCAAAGGAATATAATCATTCTATTAAAAAGATACATGCACGCATATGTTCATTGTAGCACTATTCACAATAGCAAAGACACGTAATCAATTCAGTTGCCCAACAGTGATGTGATAGACTGGATAAAGAAAGTGTGGTACATATATACCAAGGAATACTATGCAGCCATAAAAAGGAATGAGATCATGTCCTTTGCAGGGACATGGATGCATCTGAAAGCTATTATCCTCAGCAAACTAACACAGGAACAGAAAACCAAACACCAAATTTTCTCACTTATAAGTGGGAGCTGAACAATGAGAACATGTGGACACAGGAAGGGGAACAACACACACTAGGGCCTATTAGCAGGGGGGCGCTGGGACGGAGAGAGCATCAGGAAAAATAGCTAATGAATGCTAGGCTTAATACCTAGGTGATGGATTGATAGGTGCAGCAAACTACCATGTCACATATTTACCTATATAACAAATCTGCATATCCTGCACAGGTATTCCAGAACTTAGAATAAAATTTAAAAAAAAAAAACATTTGAAATATGAATGTGACTACCTTTGAAAAATATATTTTCTGCAGATATAGGTCTTGAAACCACTGTATGGCAAACAAAAGACTGTTGAAAGTAGCTTGCTCAAGATGAAAATGATAGCAAAAGGCACAGGGTTTGCATTGTCTAAACGTATCCAATTGTACACATTGAATATGTGCAGTTCCTTCTATATCAATTGTTCCTCAGTAAAGCTGTTTTATAAATAATAAATAAAAAGAAAATGATGACAAAAAATAGTGATGATGATAATGATGATATCATTTATTTAATGCTTACACTATTCCAAGCATTTTGCATTATTCTTATTTCATTTTTACTTCAACCTAATGAATTAATCTTATTCCACCTGTCTTATAAATAAAATAGATAAGGGTCCTATAGTTTAAGAGGCTTGCTTGGTTTGTATGTAGTTAAGCCAGAATTTAAATCTAGACTTACAAGATTCCAGATATTCATAGTCCTATTGTTGATCATGCTCTGCATCTACATTTGGGTTCCTTATTATCTACTTTAGTGTTCACTGAGAAGAAAATAATCAAAATTCATTAATATATCACTAGTCTGGACAGGCACGGCATCTCATGCCTGTAATCGCAGCACTTTGGGAGGCCGAGGCAGGTGGATCACGAGGTCAGGAGTTCGAGAACAGCCTGATCAACATGGTGAAACCCTGTCTCTACTAAAAATATAAAAATTAGCCAGGCGTGATGGCAGGCGCCTGTAATTCCAGCTACTCAGGAGACGGAGGCAGGAGAATTGCTTGAACCTGGGAGGCAGAGGTTGCAGTGAGCCAAGATCGTACCACTGCACTCCAGCCTGGGTGACAGAGCAAGAATCCTTCTCAAAAAACAAAACAAACAAACAAAAATACACACACACACACACACTCATACACATTAGTTTTTTAACTCAAAAACACAAAGAACTCTGAAAATTTGTGTTTTTACTTAAGAGAATTTTTTTGGATGGCAATTTTTAGGAGTCATCCTCTCCAGTTTCTAGTGTTACTTAAATGATATCTGTTGAACATTTTTTTTCCTGCCCTGCACACCATCTCATCTATCCAAATTCAGTCTAATTGGAACCTTGGCGGACATGCCTTAGAGCATCTCATGCTTCACCTTTGGAGCACACAAGGTGCCAAGTTTCATAACCTTTTCCTCCCATAACAGTGACATGAATGATACAGAAAATACTATTGGGAACATTCAGTGAAAGACATTTGGCACATTTTGTTCTTTGGAATTGAAGGTCTGTAACATGACGGATTGAATAATTGTGAAGGGAACCATAAAATTCCTGGCTCTTTTCTATAGTGAGAATTTTGTTTTTCAGATAAACCTAATAATAAAAAACTTTCATATTAGAAAGCACTTCTATTTTCTTTTCTCATGTAGAAAACATTAGTCCCTCCAAATGTATGTAATGCAAATGAACTTTCCTCCTATTCATTTAGTAGGCTAAGTTCAAATAAAGGAAAAGCCTTATAACAGAGACTTTGTAAAAGAGATGACAGATGGCCACAAGCCTTTTTCTAATGGTAAAGTAATAAAAGGCAACGTCTTTCTGCCCCAGAATTTGTAGGAGCAAAAAAAATGCATATTTCTCATATGGGTGATAAGAAACTGAGGGGTATGAAAAGAGAGAATAAGCTAGCTTAGCACTATATTACATCATTCTCCAGGGGGCTCAATTGAGGGACAAACACACAGACACATCCCAAAAGAAATCAGATAGAAATCTATCAGGTGTCCCAGTGCCAAGGGCCATGTGTTAAGTGACCAGTCCGAGGAACTTGTCCAAAGCAACTGTACCAAAGGAACTGCAGATGTGAGATGTCCAGTGAAGATAACTTTATGGAGAGGATGGGAAGAGAGAGAGAGAGAGGAAGTTCCAATACCATAGCCAGAGAAAACTAACCAATGACAGATGGGTTCAAGTTAATGGAGTCCATTCTTTGCCTCCTGTGTCTCCTCCTTTCCCTTATTTGAAATCCTGGAAAAGGCTCAATTAGCCCAATGCACAGAGACAGAGCAGTAGAAATGTTAGATGGGAAGACGGACAGGAATCTACCATGTTTACCTTTTTCATGACAATTTTATAGCCTGCAACAGGCATGAGCTAGGGAGAGGAAAAAGCTTTAAGCGAAGTAAGAAGGGTTTTATTCTTATGCTGAACTATATGATAGTATATTGGAAAATTTTAATAGAACTGCAAGTAATCAGAGAAGTGTTGGTTATCTGTAAATGATCTTCGCTCTCCAAATCCCAAACCCCATAAAGTCAATGGGTCAGTCCAAGTAAAAAAAAAAAAAAAGCCATTAAATGGGTAAAATGATCCAAAAGAAAATGAATGAAAGTATTTTCTATCTATATACCACATGTCCTGCTCACTTATGCTTTCAGTTCTTGAAATCCTTTTAGAACACTCTCATATCCTTCATAGTCTACTTTTTCATAAATCTGCTATCATGGAGTATTTAGTATTTAGGGAAACTTCTTCCTAGAGTGAGATGCTTATTTTAAACTGGGACTATACCCTGTCTTGCCTGTATCTTTGACATTTACTATTTTATATCACCCAGGTGCTAAGGCTGCTACACAGAAGAGTAGCTAGCAAAACAGGTAATGAAAATTGACTACTTATATTATTAATCCTGTTCTCCTAATTAGCGATCTGCAGAGCTTCTTATGTTACATTGAGGGAACTGCCAGAGAATGGAGGAAAACCTCTCCCCTGCCAAGAAAAAAAATAGATTTTAAAAGAATCTGTGTCTTATGGGTCTTATATCAGGTTCGTCCCTGTACATGACGTTAGCACTAAATCCTTGCCTGTGCACTGTAAAGTTGTATGCTTTCTAAGAATACAGAAACCACACAAAGATACAGGTTTTCCTTGAAAATTATTGTCCATGTTGAGAATATTCAACCAAGTTAAGTCAGCTTATTAGCATTTTTGAAGAAAAACTAATATTATAGGCAAGTTGGGAATACAATTTTGTGTAGCATATAGTCAATCGAGAAGCTTTAATTTTTTTTTTCCTCTCTTCACCTCAAAGTCAATCATTAATGCTCAATTAAGGAAATTTGATCCAAAAATGTTTTCCAAGTACTTACTGGGAGGAAAAGTAAAAATGAGAAATTTTTCTTAAGAATTTTTTATCAAAATTTACTTGCAGTTATACAACTTTTCTCATGATTTTAGGAGAGAACACAGTTACACGATTTGAGAATCATCTGTCTATAAGGGACAGTGATAGAGCAAAAAGTTAGTCTGGAACTCCAAGTACCTGAGGCCTTGCCCTAGGATTGTCACAAATTAATTCTGCAATTTTGAAAATCAGATAATATTGCTATAACTTTTATTTTATGGAACCTATTTTTATAAGAGGACTCAGATCCTCTAGAAATAAAGAAATTAAACAGTTCCTTCACTCTCAAATTAGTATAGTCATATTCACTCTTGTCTACTTCATAAGCTCATAAGAAGCTCAAACAAGAAAGTATGTATGAACAAATTTATAAGAGTATAAAGTGTAATAAAAATGCTAGCAAAGGCTAAATTCTGATAACATACTGAATAAATTTTGTAAATGCACTTTACATCCATTATTCTGGTAATTCTCACAAACCCAGATCTAGTGAGTACTTTTACAATTCCAACTTCACACAAGTATACAGAACTATACCAAGGCCACATCAACAGTAAAGAGTTACCAAGTAATCAGTAGCAGAAAGTTCATACATAGTTCCAGAAGAATATTGATAGAAAAAGTAGCATATTTAAAATTTGAAATTGGAACAGTAAAATATATAAAATGCTTTATTCTTGAAGTTTAGATTTGTTCCTTTTCAAGCTCCATTGCCTTGAAAATGACACTCAAATAATACAAATAAAAATAATTGTTTGAATTAAGTGGGCAAGCCACTAAATTTACTATTTCCAAATCTCTAATCTAAAATATATAATTTCACTGTATTTGCAAAGAGAATTAAGGAATAATAAACAATAGACTTGATGTTGAAATATGTGAAAAAGGGATACATTCACTACTTTCACAATTTTGAATTTAATGAGAGTATAGACTGTGACTTGGAGGTTGCCAAAGGAAACCATGTGACATTAAGAACGGAAGACAAATCCAGCAAGACACACTTTGTTGTTTTCCATAGGTATTATCTTGATGTAGATAGATTTCTCTAGAATTTGCTTCCGCTTTCTGTTTGTTTTTGCTTTTCTAAACCCACTATTAAGGTGGTCTTCTAGAATAAAAACATAATTGTGACAAAAAAAAAATTCTCTCATCACATAAACGTTTTTTAAGGATTATATGATTTATCTAATGGGTTATTGCTAAACTTACTGCAACTCAGTTTAATTTTTTACAACATCTTCTAATGACTCTCCTGTAGTCCTATAAACTCATAAATCAATCTCCCAAATAACCCTTCATATAAGATTTTGCAAACTGCTTGACTAAATTCCTTCACTTCTCTTCTTCACCATTTGCACTGACTACAAGCAAACTCAGCTTCAAAAGATTTTCACATTTTCAGAAAGCAAAAAGATTGTATTTCCCATCTTGATGAAGAGTTCACAAGCCTGCAAGAACTGAAGAACTGAGAACAAAGCCCTGCTGTTTTGAAAATTGTGTATGAACCCCAAGCACAGTGTGCCATCTGATCTTGTCTGCTATAGTGAGTATTCTGCATAGCTCTGTATCATCCTTGAGTTCATTTTATAACCCTTTCATTCACATTGCTCTTTAACACTGATATTATTACCACATATTTGTATGCAGCACCTCTAGGCATGATTGGAGGAATTTAGTAAACTCTCATTGAGTTGAATACAGGCTAGCATAACCTTTCAGTAGAAATCCCAAGAGGCTCAGTTAGTACCAATGACACCAACAGGAAAATCATGCCCATGAGGATAATGAAATTGTCTATTTGCAAGTCAATATCTCAGATTTGAATAGATAAACATAATGATCCTATTGATCCTGACTCACTTAGATGACAAAAAAAAAAAAAATGAACCAAGAGCACAGAAACTGGATTGACTTTTTGTAAGAAAATGTCAAACACACTGCCTAAAAGTTCTAAGAATTTTGCTATTTTATATGGATTTCACTTCAACAGTGTTACTAGTTTTAGGATCATAATAATACTGTAACAGTGAGAGATGGAATATTATCACCTAATATGCATTTCAAAAGCCTCTACAAATATCATTAGTTGCTGAAGCTGATTACCTAGGTTTTACTGGGTCTTATATCACTCTGAAGGAAAAAGTAATATGTTTTATAAGTACATTAAAATTTCATTTTTAGTAGAGATTTCAGAATAAAGAAACCTAAATGAACAAACCTCTTTAAATTAGCATGTGGATGCCTCTGTGCTACTGACATTGAAAATATGTGTGCAGTAAAAGGTGGGATCTAGAATATTATAAAGTCCCCAAATTAACTATGTTATTAATCCAAATGCTGAGCCACAGAACCACTGTAAATATTATGAAGACTTATTTGGATATGTAAATTAACACCTCTCGTTACATCTGTGTGAGGTGGGGAGGGGCAAGGTATGTTCACGCATGCAGCTGCACACTTTGTTCAGAGGATACAAACTTCTCCTTTAATTCCTAGTAGAGAAGGGAAGCTACACATCAGTAAGCTGCAGGAGTGACACGGCAGGATGAAGATGTCCTCAGTGGGCTGAATGTACTGATTCCGATACTGGACCCTTTTTCCAATCCCCATTCCTCTCATATCAAGCAACAATGTGTTGGTCAGAATAAAGTCAATATGAATTTGGGGAAAATATGGAAAAGCACACGAAAAGGATTCTTGTTACCCCTTGCTTTATAATAAACCGAGGTTCTGTGACAATTTTCCTGAGAGAAATAAAAGGCAACTGGTGACAAATTTCCTGGGAAAAATTAAAGACATCCAGTTGGAACCACAGAAATTACTTTCACAGCATAACCTGGGAACAGGTGTGTGTAGTAAGCCACTGTCTTTTGGGATGGTTTCTTAGAATAATTATGAAATAGAAGTGGGGTGTGAGGGAAATAAAATGGAGATGAGAAAAAAAGAAACAAGGATGATTCTTAGGTTTGAGTAAGCTGAGGTTTTTATATCATAATGGAAAATTAATAATGAAACTGTTCTCTTTCTTTTCTGTTTGTTTTTCTCTCTTTCTCGTTTTCTCTCCGTATTAGTCCACTTTCATGCTGCTGATAAAGACATACCTGAGACTAGAAAATTTACAAAAGAAAGAAGTTTAATTGAGCTTACAGTTCCACATAGCTAGGGAAACCTCACAATCATGGCAGAAGGCAAGGAGGAGCAAGTCACATCTTATGTGGATGGCAGCAAGCAAAAGAGTTTGTGCAGGGGGACTCCTCTTTTTAAAACCATCAGATTTCATGAGACTCGTTCACTACCGCCATAACAGTGCAGGAAAGACCCGCCCCCATAATTCAATCACCCCCCTCCGTGTTCCTCTCACAACACATGAGAATTGGGAGAGTTACAATTCAAGATGAGATTTGGGTGGGGACACAGCAAAACCATATCACTCTCTCTCTTTTGCCTTCCCTTCCTTTTTTTAGGTCATCAGTTTTTGTTAAGAAAAATAAACATGTATTAATACTTCTGAAAACTGCAGTATAATTGATCTTCTACATAGAAGTAATAAACATATGTGATCTAGGTGAGTGTAACAGCCACAACTTAAAGTCCATCTCCTAGGCTCTTGTCCTATGGTAGCATTAGGGGCATTTTTCATATCTAGAAATATTGAAAAATATTTTCTTCTAAAGCCTGGAAATAATAGTAACTTATATGTGCACTTTCATATATGAGATATATACAGTATCTTATACTTCACAATAATTCTTTGTAAAATATTCACAATATTCTTTGTAAAAATAGCTATTATTTGGACGTTTTAATTAATGGATAATTGAAACTAATTCATAAGAGCACATTACAAAACTGAGCTTCAAGCATAGATTTTTGTATTCATAGTTTAACAACAGTTGATATTTACTGAAATAAGATTTTCTCTTGGGTCCATTAAAAATTATATTTTTAAATAAAAAACATAGTCACAGATATGCACATTCATTTTCTCTCTCCTCCATCTATTATTATTCAAGCTACCCATTTCATCTCTGACATCTCTTTCCTTGGGAAACAATATTTAATTCCTATTAATTAAGAATAATTCCCTCTTTTCATAATATTTACATTTCCTATTATATTAGTTCAGTTACACATAATATAATTTGGTATTTTTTTTTTTTGTTATACTTGTTCTGTTTGTTTGCAGAGGTATTTTGCCACTTCATATATTTTTTAAAAATCTCAGTGTACAGTAAATACAACCAAATGAAAACCAATGGGAGGAAATTGTGTGTGTGTGTGTATGTGACAATGAAGATTTAGACGTGTCTCAAGTTTTGAACAGCTTAGCAGAAATAGCAATATTCATCTGCAAGAATCTCTTACCACTATCTCCCATCAACCATATCAAACTTCCTCTGAAGCACTGTTGTTGTTGTTGTTATCGTGCTATTCTTTCCTCACATTAAAAGCAATAGTCATGCCGGGCGCGGTGGCTCACGCTTGTAATCCCAGCACTTTGGGAGGCCGAGGCGGGCGGATCACGAGGTCAGGAGATCGAGACTATCCTGGCTAACATGGTGAAACCCGTCTCTATTAAAAATACAAAAAATTAGCGGGGTGTGGTGGCAGGCACCTGCAGTCCCAGGTATTCAGGCAGGAGAATGGCATGAACCCGGGAGGCGGAGCTTGCAGTGAGCCAAGATCACACCACTGCACTCCAGCCTGGGTGACAGAGAGAGACTCCGTCTCAAAAAAATAAAAGTTGTATTAAGACTCATGTCCCCTATATTAAAGATGGTCCCACATCTATAATTCTATTACAGAAGTGCACTGGTGTTTTTAATGCCAGTGGCTTTTAGATAATTATGTTTCTAATTAAATTTATCAGCATAACAACCCATTCAGCAAAATAGAAAAGAGGCAATATTTACATCAATGGTGCTTTGAAACGAACATTTTCCTTCAGGGATGCACAGCCACATAGTCTCTAGTCTTTTCTCTTGACAGGTTATAAATATTCTCAGAAGTAACTGTTTTGATGTCGCCTTAAAAACCGGGGAAGGAGGGGGGTGAGGAAAGAACACTGAGGCTACATGCATTTTCACATAAATTTTGCTATCACATTTGACAGTTTAATTATATTGCTGTTATTTGCATTTCTCATGTTACTTCATACTTCAGTCTTAGCTAATGGCTTTCCATAAAGTGATACTTCATAGTGTTTTTTGCTGAATGAAACCTTATCTTAGTTTCTTGTTATGATAGATAAATCCAATCAACAACAACCATATGTTGAGAACTTATCAGTTTGTTAGAGTCAACAATTTCTGAAAGCCTCTATTCTTGGTTATACATAATACATGTCTGCAAATCAAAGAGCATTCCATAACAGAAACGGAAGTTAGAGAAATGACTACGAAATTTTACTGGGATAAAGAAAGTGAAATTGTGTTCATATTTCAATACAGTTTGTAAATGCTTATGTACGATTCCCCTTCTAAATTACCTGAAGATTAAAAAAATTCTTCCATGACTCATCCCTTCTCAAACTTTTCCACCCCAGATTATAAAGATACCTTTATAGAAGCATAAATTATTTGAATATTGTTCTGTGCTCTTTAATAAATGTTGATTGCTGTCAAACTCTAATGAGTAGGGCAACATATTATCTTTAGTCCCATTAAGGGATGAATAGAATCACCTCAATCATGTGGAACAAAATAGAAGAATCAGATCTGAACCAGCAAAATTGCGTTAATTTCTCTCTACAATCAGCCATATTATTTGCATTTTCAACATATTTTTATATATTTTTGCGAGAAAAAAAAATGGTTTAGAATGAGGCTTTCCATGTCCTTTATTCTGCCCAGAAATAAACTTCTGGATTCTAAAATACATTTGGTATTACCTAGAGGACTTGTGAAAACACAGATTCCTGAGCTCCACCTGCAGAATTTTTAAATCAGGAGCTCTGGAGTGAGACCCAAGAAATTGTGTTTCTAACAAGTTTCCAGGTGATGCTGCTGCTGCTGCTAATTTGAGACCACTGAATGTGAGAAAGCTTGGACTCTTACTAAGTACAGCTTGGATAATTTCTTGATTGCAGCCTACTCAATAGATAATAATTTTGATTAATCTTCATACTCTCCTCCTTTTAAAATTATTCAAAAAAAAAAACCTGAAAAAATACAAATTGTGTCCTAATAATGTAACAGCTGGGGAGGCATAGTCTATATTTTTTCTCCTAGTCAGAAGATCAGAATAATATGAAGGGAGGAAGGGAGGAAGGGAGGAAGGGAGGAAGGGAGGACGTGAGGAAGGGAGGGAGGGAGGGAGGGAAAGGAGGGAGAATGAAATAAATAAATAAATTAGTTTCAAGGGCTTCATAGATAAAGATGTCTTAAAAAATAATGATAACAAAATGAATGCCCTTTGTCTGAAAAGTGGACTTAGAGGACCTCAGAATCTGTCCATTCTGGTAATTTTACAAACTATATCTCTTGTTCTCAGATAATTTTTCTTTCAATTCTCAGCTGCCAAGATAAGTGTTCAGTTACAATAATTTGTTGATGGGCTTATTAATCTCATTGGGGGCCTCTAATTGAGTTCCTTAATCCTCTAATTGAGTTCCTTAATCTGACTACAATGAAAAGTTTCTATAGACCTTATTTAATATGAATGCTTTGATCAATTAACAATTATGAAGGTGATCAATTAACAATTATGAAGGTAATCAATTTTAAATAGGACATATTTATAAGTTTAAAACATTTCACAGGACACTTACCTAGTTATTTATTTTGTTTCTTTCATGGAAGAATAATTGAAACAAAGGCAGTCTACCTACAGCAAATAATAGTCACTCATAAATATTTCATAATTTCATCTTAAAATACAATTTTATTTCAGACATTATTACAAATATGTAAAAGATTCTTACAGAATCCAGTCCCTTTCTACTTGTGACTCTTCTAAACCAGAATACCTTTTCAGACCACAGTACAGAAATAAAGTGTGAACTAGCTACCTATATATTACAGATCTATTTTAATATTTACAACATAAATAAATGGACATTACCCTGTCCAAAACAAAAATAGCACTGACAAAAGATCGGCATACAACAGGTGTCTTACCCACCTGTTGGCTATTTATGTGCCCAGAATTTCCTAGATTCAGCATAGTAGAAAGAATGTAAGATGCAGTCTGGCACCTAAGAAGTTGGCACTCTAGACTGGAAGACAATGAGGTGTTGACATTAAGTCAGGATGAATAAATGAGTCGTCATGCCATAGAAAATACAAGAGAGATTGCTATGGGTAGTAAGCAAAATCTTGACCTTATTTTGGAAGAATGAGCCTCATGAATTTAGCTAGGAGAGAGTGAGGGTGTCTTCTGCAGAACAGCTCTTGGTAAATTCACAGGCTCAGCGTACAAGTATGACTAGCATGGGTGGCTAGCCTGCCTTACCATTACAACAGTAAGGGTTATGCTTTTCCCACCCTGACACCTCATTCTAGATATGGAATGGTAGACATGTAGATTTTAAATTTGGTATTGTTTAGGTGACAAGCTGTTGATGGTGAAAAAGAACTATTTAAGCACCAGGTAGAATTGCGTGTATTCTGGAAGCATAGTTAGGTCTTAAATAAAATTCAGCTATTTATTTGTTGCTAAAATAATAACTATTCAATACATTCAAATGACCTCTATCTAGTTAAAATTAAATATGTTTGTATTTCTATCTTGAACCTCTTTCATCCTTCATATGTGTAGTTCTGCTGCTTTCTTCTCAAAAGCCTGTACATACAAAGTTTGCAGGCCTTTGTTGAGGTGTAGTCTTGTTAAGTATGTCAATCTTTTGTCAGTACTATTTTTGTTTTGGACAGGGTAATATCTATTTATTTATGTTGTAAATATTAAAACAGATCTGTAATATATAGGTAGCTAGTTCAAACTTTATTTCCAAAAATACTTCTTGTGGGTCATAAAAATATAAATACCTTTCTAGATCGATAGAAGTGTGTGTTTTTTGTCGGGGGGCGGGTAAATGCAGATACTATGACTCTTACTTTTGATAACGTTAAGAAAGCAGCTGTGTTTCTGAGTTCCTGGCAGTTTCTGTACAAATGAAGTCCATATAATTACTGGATACTTTTCATTAAAGTTTTGTGCAGATGTTGACAAAGATGGTTCCTTGAAAGGAACAAATGTGCATCTTATTTTATATTTTTTGACACAGAGTTTCATTCTGTCACCCAGGCTGGAGTGCAGTGATGTGATCTTGGCTCGCTGCAGCCTCCGCCTCTGCTGGTCTCAAACTCCTGACCTCAGGTGATCTGCCCGCCTAAAGTGTATGTAGAAAGATGTGGCCTCAGGCAGGCACAGCAATCGAACAGTTTTTAAAGAATTAACACTTTACTTTTTCTGCCAAATATAAAGAAAGAGAGAAAAAGACCCAGTATATAAAACTTCTGCACCCGAACTGATGGTCTTTAAACATCTCTTCTATATGATATGTTATTTTCACTGTCTAGAAAATATACAATAGCCTGGAAAAAAACCTTATGTGGCCACATATTGGTGTTTCAAAAACAGAATCTAACCTTCAATAAATTAAGCAATCTTTGTATCTCCATACAACTCATCACAGACAAGAGACATTTTGTAAGTTGGAAATCTACCAAATAAATGTATTTCCAGGAAATGGAAAATTTTTGCACACTTTATTTTAATAATACAGAATCTGAAGTTAAGACAAAAATATTATAACTAAATGCTGCTGCAAATTTCAGTCACATAGTTCAATATTATGTCACTATGCGGAATGAGAATGTAGTTAATTCAATATTTTTGTGTGTTCTAAAAAGAGAAGGTACCTAAAGTATGAGATCATTTCACTTTGGTTGATTAGAGCAACTTAAAGTAATGAAAGAACTTGGATTTTAAAGGTAGGTATCTTGATTAATTTCTATTATCTTTTGTTTACTTGCTATGTAGCCATGTAGAAGTACTTCAGTTATTTGAGCTTAATTTCTTTTATCTTTATACAGCGATAGCCCCTGCCTACCACGTTCTTTCAACCATCATTTGAGATAATAGATACAAAACTAAATTTGTAAAGTGTAACACACTAGTATACTTTTAAAAATCAGTGTGTTTAAAATCAGAACACCTGTTTCAAGTCTCATCTTTTTTAGCTTTGTGAATTTGGAAAAGTCATTATGTTGCTTCAAATCCTTGAACCTCTTTCATCCTTCATATGTGTAGTTCTCAAAGTGTGGTCTCCAACCTAAAACATCAGCATCACTTGGGAACTTTTTAAAAATGCAAATTCTCAGGCACTACTCCAGATCCCCTGAATTATCCACCATGGAGCTGGGCCCATCACTCTGTGTTTTCACAAGCCCTCCAGGTAATTTTAATGCATCCTAAAGTTTGGCAAAAAACTTTACTGCTGAACAAAGGAAACAACATCAGCCTCCAAAACTGTTGTGAGGATCATCATTAGAATCACCTGGGAGGTATATGTAGTATATGTATATATGTATATGTATATGTATATACATGTATGTGTATATGTGTGCGTGTGTGTGTGCACATATACAAGACAGGTGACACCAAAACACCTGGAGTTCCCTCCATTAATTGTCAACTGGTTACTGCAACTATGCCCATTGTCCACAAACATGATTGGACTTTTTGTGTCTTCAATATTTCTCCGCCAAACTGGCCAGAAAAATGTCTATGGAGCCCGAGCATCCTGAAGTCAAGAGTGTAGCAGTGCATTGCACAGCCTTTTCCTCCTCATCCCCATCAGATTTAGCCACTGCTCTGGAACAATAGAGAGAAACTTGTGGGGTGTTCTCTCTTCTCTCATAGCACTCCCACCCTTTTTGTTTTTTTGTTTTGTTTTGTTTTCTTTTTAAGAACTCAAGCTTGAGAAACTCAAAATCCAGACAAGTTAGTTATTGTCTTCAAAGAATGTCTACTTTCTATTAGGCAATAAAACTCGCTTTAGACAAAAAAGGACAAAGCTTAATCACAAACACTGATTATCATCACAATACATGATCTTACAATCCTACTATACCATACTAGTTTAAGGCAAATACCTAGGTAAATTGTTTTTGTTTTGGTTCTCCATTTAAATTTGCAAAAATTGAGCCAAAGTGTAATTGAACAGACTGAATGCCATATTGGGCTTAAAATACATTTCTAACTTAAATCAATTGTGTTTGATTTAATTATTTAGGAGAAAAACATGCCAGTTCTATACCAAAAAAAGCTTTGGCTAAATCAGTAAAATTGTCCAAATAATTGACCATTTAACTTCCCTAACATATTCTAGCCCGACTCAAATTGTGTAAAGGGCTTATATGTGATAAGGATATGAGAAGCCACCCAATAAACATGGCACATAATACAACAGCATCAATTGTGTGCAATGAGTGTGAACACCTTTAAAACAAGGAGAGTAAATGGAATATAATGCAAGACTTAAAGAAATTAGAAAAACCTCAAGCTTGTGTTGCCTACTGTGAGTTTTATAACTAATCCCTTTCACATATCCCACCCCTATTTCCGTATGCTCACGTTGTTTCCTTTATCAGTGCAGGTACAAACACAGAAAAGTTTGAGCTCACAATAACATGAAAAAGGATAATGATGTAAAGGAGTGATTCAGTCATAGAGCTTATCAAGGCTGCAAAGACTACTGTGCTTGAACTATCAGGATAATTGAGGTCAAAGAAATATAGAAACAATTTCTTAAACCCTTTTCTCTTTTATACATGTAAAATAAACAGCAATTTCATAAATGTCAACTCCAATCTGTTAGTAAAATAGTAATGTTAAATCAATATGTTGTCTCATAAAAACACAGGTGACATTGATTAACATATTTTATACTATCTCAATTAGGAAGTCAAAAATATAATACTGTAAGCATTACTACATATACAGTCATGCACTGCATAAAGACATTTCAGTCAACAACAAACCACATATGTCGTAGTGGTCTCATAAGATTATAATGAAGCTGAAAAAATACTATTATCTAGTGACACTGTAGCCTTTATAAAATCATAGTGTGTTCGTAATCGGTGGGTTCTTGGTCTCACTGACCAAGAATGAAGCCACGGATTCTCGCAGTGAGTGTTACAGTTTTTAAAGATGGTGTGTCCGGAGCTTGTTCCTTCAGACCTTCAGATGTGTCTGGAGCTTCTTCCTTCTAGTGGCTTCGTAGTCTCACTGACAAGAGTGAAGCTGCACACCTTCATGGTGAGTGTTACAGCCCTTAAAGGTGGCATGTCTGGAGTTGTTCATTCTTTCCAGTGGGTTCGTGGTCTCACTGGCTTCAGGAGTGAAGCTGCAGACCTTGGCAGTGAGGGCTATAGCTCTTAAAGGCAGCATGGACCCAGAGCGAGCAGCAGCAAGACTTATCGTAAAGAGTGAAAGAATAAAGCTTCCACACTGTGGAAGATGACCAGAGGGTTGCCGCTGGCTGGCTCAGGCAGCCTGCTTTATTCCCTTATCTGGCCCCACCCACATTCTGCTGATGGTTCATTTTACAGAGCGCTGATTGGACCGTTTTGACAGGGTGCTCACTGGTGCCTTCACGATCCCTGAGCTGGACACAGAGTGCTAGACAGAAAAGTTCTCCAAGTCCCCACTAGGTTAGCTAGATACAGAGCACCGATTGGTGTATTTACAAACCTTGAGCTAGACACAGAGTACTGATTGGTGTATTAACAAACCCTGAGCTAGACACAGAGTGCCGATTGGTGCGTTTACAATCCTTTAGCTAGACACAGAGTGCTAGACAGAAAAGTTCTCCCAGTCCCCACTAGGTTAGCTAGATGCAGAGTACTGATTGGTGTATTCACAAATGGTGAGCTAGACACAGAATGCTGATTGGTGAGTTTACCATTCCTTAGCTAGACACAAAAGTTCTCCAAGTCCCCACTAGGTTAGCTAGATACAGAGTACTGATTGGTGTATTTACAAACCCTGAGCTAGACACAGAGTGCTGATTGGTGCATTTACCATCCCTTAGTTAGACATAAAAATTCTCCAAGTCCCCACTAGACTCGGGAGCCTAGCCGGCTTCATCTAGTGGATCCCACACCAGGGCTATAGGCGGAGCTGCCCGCCAGTCCTGAGCCACGCCTGCACTCCTCAGCCCTTGGGTGGTCGATGGGACTGAGCACCATGGAGCAGGGGGCAGTGCCAGTCCGGGAGGCTCGGGCCATGTGGGAGCCCACTGCGGAGGGGGGCTCAGACATGGCGGGCTGCAGGTCCCCAGCCCTGCACCACTGGGAGGTGGCTGAGGCCTGGCGAGAATTCGAGCGTGCATGCGGGCCTGCAGTGCTGGGGGACCAGGCGCAACCTCTGCAGCTTCTGGCCTAGGTGCTAAGCCCCTCACTGCCCTGGGCTGGTGGCGCGGACTGGCTGCTTCGAGTGCGGGACCTGCCTAGCTAGTCCTAGGCCGCGCCCCGCGCCCATGCCCACGGGAACTTGGCTGGCCTGTGAGCATCACGCGCAGCCCGGGTTCCCACCTGCACCTCTCCCTCCACACCTCCCCACAAGCAGAGGGAGTCGGCTCCATCCTCAGCCAGCCCAGAGAGGGGCTCTCACAATGCAGTGGTGGGCTGAAGAGTTCCTCAAGCGCCACCAGAGTGGACGCAGCCTAGGACGAGGAGGCGCTGAGAGTGAGGGCTGCTAGCACATTATCACCTCTCAATAGGGCAAGACATTACCTTTTCTATGCTTAGATACACAAATACTTGCCATTTTATTACAGTTGCCTACAGTAGTTACTACAATAACATGCTGTACAGGTTTATAGCCCAGGAGCAATAGGATATCCTTTATAGGTTTGGGTAAATACACTCAGTAGTACTCATGATAATAAAATCATCTAAGAACACATTTCTCAGATTGCATCTTCATTATTAAGTGATGCATGACTGCATGTACATACACACACACACACACGATTGTATTTGTGACCAAGTAAAAAAAACTTGATTTTCAACAAATAGACAAATACAGATGAACACACAACCCTTGAGAACCAAACTTTCATTCTAACAAAACTTCAACATATATTCAGAAATTTGTACCAAATATCTCAATATTAATCCTGATAAATTTAGGTTAGTGTTTAATCATCCATACATGAAATTAGGAACATTTTAATAGCTGCAGGATGACTGTATTAGTCCTTCTCACACTGCTGGAAAGACATACATGAAACTGGGTAATTTATAAAGAAAAGAGATTTAATTGGCTCATGGCTCTGTTCAGGCCTCTGCTTCTGGGGAGGCCTCAGGAAACTTAAAATCATGGCAGAAGGGTAAAAGCTGGCACATCTTCACATGGTCAGCAGGAGACAGAGTAAAGTGGGAAGTGTCATACACTTTCAAACAACCAGATCTTATGAGAACTCATTCACTATCAGGAGAACAGAAAGGAGGAAATCCATCCCCATGATTCAATCACCTCCCACCAGGTCCTTCCCCCCAACACTGGGGATTACAATTTAACATGAGGTTTGGGTGGAGACACAGAACCAAACCATATCAATGACTAAAGAGTCTGATGTTAAACAGATATCACTCAAAAGTTCAGAAAAGTACTAAATCATTCAAAATTTGATGGTATTTTTTAGAATGAAACTTGAGAATTATATTTACCTATATAGAATAAACAAGCTTGTCTCCAAATTCACAAAAAGATACTGGCTAGGTGGTATACTTAAAGTATTAATGATTACACACAAAAATCTAGTCAAAATTAGACATCATGAAAGTTATTCTTTTTGTTGCTGTTACTTATCTAAATGTATCCTCATTTTAATACTTGTATTCTTTATTCAAATGAATAAAACATATTTATACCTATAAGATTAACAAATGTCAAAAAGTTCAATAGTATACAGTATTGTCATGGGTAAGTGATACAGGATATTTTCATGACCCCTTTGCCGAACTTGGGATTGCGGGGCGTGGCTCATTTACTCAGCCTGCCCCTGTCTACCCCTCATGGGAGGGAGCATGTGAGCCAACAAGTGCAGGAACTGTAGCGAGTGCTTTTGGGCACTGGCAGGAAAAAAACTCCATTTACTGGGCTCGCTGTTCTCAACCCCTTGTGGGAGGGGACACATAGGCTATGCATAGGGGATCCAACTGGCCGCTTTTGGGCACAGGTAGGAGCAACCTCCATGAGGGCCTGCAGCAGCGTCCAAGTAGGGGTGCCCATGATCCCGGAAGCCTCAGAGGGTATGTTATGATGCTCTTTCAGCCCTGCCACCTGCGGAGAGCTTAAGTGTTAACAGCTCAGTGGGCCCTTTGCCTCATCACGTGGGCAGCTGCTTGATGTGACAGCCTTTCTGGGTACCCATACCCGGTGCATCCTGAATTCTGTCCACTTCCCAAAAGGAATGAGGTCATATAGACTAATTGAAGGGTGGTGAATGTGGAGAATTTTACTGAGTGATGAAAGCGGCTCTCAGCAGGGAGGGGAGCGGGAAAGAGAATGGGAAGAGAAGGTTACTCTCCTGTAAAGTCAAACTGCCTCTCTGCCTTTTTCTTCGGAAGTCAAGTTGCCTCTCCCTGATGCCCAGCCACTTCTTCCTAACATCCAGCTGCTTCTCCTCTCTGCCAGCTGAATCTGAAGGTTTTAGAGGCACAGGATGTGGGGGTGCGGAAATGCCACAGGTAGTTTAGGAAAAAGCAACATTCAAGCAGGAAAACAGGGATGCATGTTCTCATGTTGGGCTGCAGGTTTCAGGCTTTTAGGCTTGCAGGTGGGGTTTTGCCAGGGACATGCCCTTGTCTGCCTAGAATTACTCTGCCTCCTGTCTCTACCATTGTATCATTGGGAAAAACTGGTGGGATTGGCAAATTTGACAACTTCTATGTAACACAATTTAGCAATATCTATCAAAATTAAGTATACATACAACTTTGACACAGCAATTTGGCTATATTTGTTCTACATGTAAGATAAATAGTTATAGCAAATATACGTAAACATATATTTGTACATATTTTATGACATTAGTTACTGTATATTCCAAACCAGTCATAATAGCGAAGACCTGGAAAAAAATTTACTGATTAATGTGATACTGGTTAATAAATCATTCACTAAAAAATGCAACTGTTAAAAATAATGTATCTAAACATATATAAAATGATTTCTAACATATAAGTGATAATCAACCTTAATTATCCTAACAACATGTATTAGAAAGAATAATCTTTGTGGCATGAACAAATGTGTAAATAAAATATGTCTAAATTCATAGCAACCATTGGAAATATACATTTTGAATGTAATTTTGAGGTTTCTCTTGGAGAGTATCTAGATGGCTGGGAAACAAGTAAGGAAGGGAGATACATTTTTAAAAATATTTAAATTTTAAATTTTATGCCATTTGCATGAATTATATATTCAGAAAATTAAATTTAGAGAGGAAAATAATTCCAGTTAATGTTTTCCCGATTCACTGCTCAGAGAAATGAAGTATATTTGTGATAAGTAAAATGTCTGGCATTCCTCTTCATACATTTGTGTGTGTGTGTGTGTGTGCGTGTTTATGTATGCATTAACTGAGTCTCCATTTTACAAATGAGAAAATTGAAGCTCAGAAGGATTCAGTAATTTTCTCAAAGTCTAACAGCAATTAAGTAGCACAGCCTAAAGTTGATTCAGTTTTATTTAACATCAAAGCTTGTGGTCTAACTACCATATTACAGGTGCTCTTTAAAAATTCGTCACAACTGATATCTCAAAATGTTAGTTTTGAACTTTTAAATTGCTATTCAATGCCAAATTGCCAAATTTAACCTTTTTATCTCCCAATAATGTGTTCTACCCAAATAGTTGCTGTCTTTTATAGTAAACACCCCCACTTTTAAAGTTCAACTGTTTCTGTATCAACATTAGCACAGAATCTTATAGCCACTAGCACATTTATTTAGAAAGTCTTTCTGAAACATTGGCCTTTTTGCTTTCTGAATTATGCTACTTATGCTTTAAAAACCTAAAAAAAAAAAGTCAATTACTGGTTATTGACACACAGTAAGAGGAAATGAGTCCTGGTTGATAGTGATATAAATTGATAATTTCAAATTCTGAACTCATTTCATAGCTGTACAAATGTTTTTGAAGTGTGACTTTTATTAAGCCTCTTAACCCCTGGAAATTTCATCTCTGAAAGGATAGCTTGCAAAATGTACCTGTCCTCTATGGGATATTATGAGCTCTCATTAATTAATGCTTTGTAGAGCACTTTGAGATTTGGTTTGAATGGTGCTACATCAATGCAAAGTATCAGTAAGACACTTAAAAATCAAATTGTCACCTGCTCCAGGGACTCAAGTAAAGCCTGTAGTTTGCTGATAATGAAGTCAGTGCTTGTGTGTCTTTTTTTTTTTTTTTTTTTTTTTTTTTTTTGAAGTTAGTCAGGGTAGAGTTTATTAGACCAACATTTTAATAAGAATATTTGGGAGCCTAACAGTATAATAGAGATACGTAAATATGGTCAAATCTCAATTACTTGAGCAGATTAATTGATTTATGAATTAACTGTGGTCAAAATGGGTGGGAGCTCCTTTACCTTTCCTGCACTACTTCGTGGCTTAAAGCACTGGCTGATCCTTAAAGGACCAACTCAGGAAGCAGAAAAGGCATGGAGTCATGTATAGAGACCCTGTGGATGATGCTGGAAGGTCTGGGTTGCTTAGTTTTCTTTTCTTTTTTTTTTTTCTTCATGTTTTTAAAAATTATTATTATACTTTAAGTTCTAGGGTACATGTGCATAACGTGCAGGTTTGTTACATATGTATACTTGTGCCATGTTGGTGTGCTGTACCCATCAACTCGTCAGCACCCATCAACTCGTCAGCACCCATCAACTCGTCTTTTACATCCGGTATAACTCCCAGTGCAATCCCTCCCCCTTCCCCCCTCCCCATAATAGGCATGGTGTGTGATGTTCCCCTTCCCGAGTCCAAGTGATCTCATTGTTCAGTTCCCACCTATGAGTGAGAACATGCAGTGTTTGGTTTTCTGTTCTTGCGATAGTTTGCTGAGAATGATGGTTTCCAGCTGCATCCATGTCCCTACAAAGGACACAAACTCATCCTTTTTTATGACTGCATAATATTCCATGGTGTATATGTGCCACATTCTTAATCCAGTCTGTCACTGATGGACATTTGGGTATTCACAATTGCTTCAAAGAGAATAAAATACCTAGGAATCCAACTTACAAGGGATGTAAAGGACCTCTTCAAGGAGAACTACAAACCACTGCTCAGTGAAATAAAAGAGGACACAAACAAATGGAAGAACATACCATGCTCATGGATAGGAAGAATCAATATCGTGAAAATGGCCATACAGCCCAAGGTAATTTATAGATTCAATGCTATCCCCATCAAGTTACCAATGAGTTTCTTCACAGGATTGGAAAAAACTACTTTAAAGTTCATATGGAACCAAAAAAGAGCCCGCATTGCCAAGACAATCCTAAGTCAAAAGAACAAAGCTGGAGGCATCATGCTACTACCTGACTTCAAACTATACTACAAGGCTACAGTAACCAAAACAGCATGGTACTGGTACCAAAACAGAGATATAGACCAACAGAATAGAACAGAGTCCTCAGAAATAATACCACACATCTACAGCCATCTGATCTTTGACAGACCTGACAAAAACAAGAAATGGGGAAAGGATTCCCTATTTAATAAATGGTGCTGGGAAAATTGGCTAGTCATAAGTAGAAAGCTGAAACTGGATCCTTTCCTTACTCCTTATACGAAAATTAATTCAAGATGGGATTAGAGACTTAAATGTTAGACTTAATACCATAAAAACCCTAGAAGAAAACCTAGGCAATACCATTCAAGACATAGGCATGGGCAAGGACTTCATGTCTAAAACGCCAAAAGCAATGGCAACAAAAGCCAAAATTGATAAATGGGATCTCATTAAACTAAAGAGCTTCTGCACAGCAAAAGAAACTACCATCAGAGTGAACAGGCAACCTACAGAATGGGAGAAAATTTTTGCAATCTACTCATCTGACAAAGGGCTAATATCCAGAACCTACAAAGATCTCAAACAAATTTACAAGAAAAAAACAAACAACCCCATCAAAAAGTGTGCAAGGGATATAAATAGACATTTCTCAAAAGAAGACATTCATACAGCCAACAGACACATGAAACAATGCTCGTTATCACTGGCCATCAGAGAAATGCAAATCAAAACCACAATGAGATAGATACCATCTCACACCAGTTAGAATGGCAATCATTAAAAAGTCAGGAAACAACAGGTGTTGGAGAGGATGTGGAGAAATAGGAACACTTTTACACTGTTGGTGGGATTGTGAACTAGTTCAACCATTATGGAAAACGGTATGGTGATTCCTCAAGGATCTAGAACTAGAAGTACCATGTGACCCAGCCATCCCATTACTGGGTATATACCCAAAGGATTATAAATCATGCTGCTATAAAGACACATGCACACGTATGTTCATTGCGGCACTATTCACAATAGCAAAGACTTGGTTGCCTAGTTTTCTTTACATTGCTTGTGTTTCCCCTATCCTTGAGAAGGTCAAAGTCAGAGGCTAGGCTTTAATATCTCCCATAAGTGTCAAGGAGAGGAAAGCAAGCCACTTACTTGATCTCAATCTCAGCCACTGACTGCTTCTGTGCCTCTCCAAAGGAGGTAAACTCCCAGACCCTGCTGTGCCCCAGCCAAAGTAAATATACACATTTGTTAATCCACCCCAATCATGTCCTCAGAAAATAAAGCGTTGACTTCATTTTAACCACTCTTCCATGACATGTGATATCCTGGTGCCTACTCATTAAACAAGACTTCACAGTTGTTAATATTGATTAATATCTAACAAAGAATATGTTCAAGTGTATTTTGAGGAAAAAAAAGTAATGTGATTTATTTCAGTAATATTCAAGAGAAAATATTAAATTATGAAACCCAGTTTGCTGTTCTTACCCTAGTATTTTGTTAGTGTCTATGGCATAGTTGTTATACAGTTAATGTCCCTGCTAAATGAGACAATTTTGTCATAGCTTATGTTCTCAGATTTAGCTTTGCTACCACAATTGTTTACTTGGTGTAGTCATTGCTTATAAATTAGGAAACATAGTTTTTAAAATTTAATTTAATTTAATTTCTTTTTTTTTTTTTTTGAGATGGGGTCTCACTCTGTCCCCCAGGCTGGAGTGCAGTGGCACAATCAACCTCAGCTCACTGCAACCTCTGCCTCTTGGGTTCAAGTGATTCTCATGCCTCAGCCTCCCTAATAGCTGAGATTACAAGCACCCACCACCACGCCTGGCTACTTTTTGTATTTTTAGTAAGGACAGGGCTTTGCCATGTTGGCCAGGCTGGTCTCGAACTCTTGACCTCAGGTGACCCACCCACCTCAGCCCCTCAAAGTGCTGGGTTTACAGGCATGAGCCACTACGCCCAGCCAGAAACATAGGTTTAATTTAAGAAAACTAAAACAACAAAAATTCAAAAATAGTTCTGACTGTAAAAATAACACTTGCCCACGGTCATTAAAATTTAAGAAAATATTTTGCTTAAAATTCTGGCAACATTAAAAATGTAGCCAGAAGCAAGGGCAAAAATATGTTCAACCTCAAAAGTAAGACTATTTTAAGTAGTCAAATCTAGTGAAGAAACATTTCTAATCAAATTACTTTTAAAAAAATCAAAGAGAAAATGTTTTACATAATATTTTATATTATTGAAAACTTTCATTTAATATGAGAAAATGTGATGTATAGTTATAAAATGTAATTAAATCAATTAATGTTTAAAAATGTCTATTGGAGATAGTATTACATTTTTATTGATGATAGTATTAAAAATAGTATGATTTAAACCACTGGAAATGAGTAACTGCCAATAAATATCAAACTGAAACTTTTGGTTATATTTTTCTCCTAGATAAACGAAAAATTCTTTAATATTGCCTGAGAACACACTTATCTACAGTTTCCTGTACTTTCTACTAGAAAACATGACAGCTGAATCCCAGAAAGAAAATGGACACTTATCCTGCAATTCTGTCCAATCCAATCACAGATTAGAATTAGCAGTGAATCTAAGCAACAGAAGTATAGCATATACCATAACAGCAGAATAAGAGTAATGTCCCAACATCCAAACTAGTTCACAGGAAAAAAATAAGAAAGAGTGTTCAAAAAATTAATACACTTAAAATGTAGGAAATAAAAGATTTTTAACAAGTATAATTTGGATAGATATTTTAGCAAACCTAAATGATATGCTATGTAAACCAAAAGGACAAATAAAGATTGAAAAATGATCAAAACAAGACCAGTCAAGTATTAACAAGAAACATTTTTTCAAAGGCTAATGTACTTTGTTAATATTAGGCTAAATACATTTTGAAACAAACAAACAAAAAACCTTACAAACTATTTTAGATTGAAAATATCTCCATGATACTTTATAACTCTTCAGAACTGGTAAAAGTTTATTCTCCTATCCTTGAACCAAGGTCCTAACAAAGCAGGTGACCAAAAGTGGTTGGATTTTGTGCTAAATACAAAGTTAAAGCCAATGGGAACTCATTACAGATTATATGTGGTGTGTAAAAGGAGATGAGTCAAAGATGACTCAAAGATTTATGACTATAACAATTAGAAAAATGGAATTGCCAATGAAGGAAAACAAATCTAATATAAGAAGTGCTAAGGAAGCAAAAAACTTAATTTTAGAATATTTAAAATGTTATCTAATATAAATTATCTTTAAATATTCTAACCTGCAAATAACGACAGAGCCAAAAAGTAAGCATAGTTTATAAAGCATTATAGAAAAAATGAAAGAAAACATGAAATATATCAATTATTACCTATTATAATAGAATCAATGCCAAAAGTTATTTATTTAAATAAATATGAATTACTTAAACTCCCTTTGTAAAAGATGAATTTTCTCAACTAAGGTTAAAATATATACTATGTAGAAGAAAAACTGATGATAAAAATGTACAGGGAGATTGAAAATGCATAAAGTATGTCAAAATAAAGTAAACAAAAAGCAGAATATTAATATAATATTAGTTAAAGTGAGAATCCAGATTAAAGGCTTTAAATTTTTTAAATACTTGATTTAAATGAATCAGATTCTGTTGATACAAAGTTTAATCTATAGTGATTATATAAGATGAATGAACATTTTATACAGGAATAACATAGCATCAAAATACCTACAAATTGGCCTGGCAAGGTGGCTCACGCCTGTAATCCCAGTACTTTGGGAGGCTGAGGTGGGCTGATCACAAGGTCAAGAGATTGAGACCATCCTGGCCAACATGGTGAAACCACATCTTTACTAAAATACAAAAATTAGCTGGGCATGATGGTGCACGCTTGTAGTCCCAGCTACTCGGGAGGCCGAGGCAGGAGAATTGCTTGAACCTGGGAGGCAGAGGCGGAGGTTACAGTGAGCCGAGTTCATGCCACTGCACTGCACTCCAGTCTGGCAACAAAGCGAGATTCCATCTAAAATACATACACACACACACACACACACACACACACACATTTATATATACACATATATACATATATATATATACACAAATTATCTTTAATTTTTAGATGTTGACTTTAATAAAACCCACACTTATTTTTCCACACTGACGTCTGAATTCTCTTTCTTACTTTCAGCTTTCATACAGTAGCTCTCTAATGATATTTTCAAGCTATCCCAAACTGGCATTGCCTGCCAGCCAATGCTGCAGGGATTCTAGTCTTTGCCAACACTAATGCATCAGGGTTAAGAGGTGAGCACTTTTAAAGGCACCAGTTTCTGGTGAAAATGAGACACCCCCAACCCGGCCCTTTGCACTTGCAATGTTTTCTAATTACTTAATCAGAATCTCCCATGTGAATAATAAGGTTGCCATGAGAATAAGGAGCAGCAGCACAAAAATAGTTTATGAACAAAATTATAGTTTAGTTCATAGATTGTTGAAATGTTGATTTATTTTTAACTTAATAACTCAAATATTTGCAAGATACTGAGAAAATTTGGGATGTGGAGAAACAACATCAAGTGCTTATGCTTTAGTAAAATATATATATATATATTCTATTCACATAAATAATCATTTGGAATGTATGTGCTTAATATACCCTGTAAACACCCAGATATATTGAACATAATATATTTCATGTTTATCCTTTCTGCAGGAGGTTTAAACATCTTGGCTTGATTTCTTAGACATAGTTATGTAAGCTGCTCTGGTCAGTGAAAAGAGGGCATAAGTTACTAGGGTCATATCTGGCAGACACTATAATAGCCAGTTCATACTTTGATCATTTCTTTTCTCCTTTAGTCGTGGTTTCTGCCAATATTCAGATAGTAGCTGATACCTTCTTCTGGATTCCAGAGTGAGGACTGTGATGAAACCCAACAGAACCCCCAGCCAGCTCATATATGCTTAGTGCACGGGCAAGAAATAAATTTTTGTTGTCTTTTTAAATGTGTCAAGACAGCATCGCCTCTATTTTTAATCAGAAACCAAATTTGGGAAATTGGCCCCCAGTTCAGATTATTGCAGATGACTGACCCTTTCAGGCATTCCAAATTATTCAAAGTAACTGAATGAAAGCCAAAGTGCACTTCGATTTGTAGACAGTTTTAATTGACATGGCCTTGCTTATAGTGGTTTTGACCTTAGAAGGAGCCCTAGAATACATTCATGAAACATTAGGGAAAATATGCACATTCACTTCTTATGCTTCACTTAGCCTGTGGTTTAAAAAATTAGAATTTGCTGTGCCCAGAATGTAAATTCACTTTAATGACATTTTTCTATTGAGCTTTCCTTAGATGTTTATCTTTTAAAAAGAACTCCAATTTTATTTATTTTGTTTTTATCCTTAATTATTTATTTGATCTGCCACAATTAAAATTTAACCTTATCTAGAAAGACAATGAATGGTCTGATCATCTCTTTTTTGTATTATAAATGTATCTAGCTTAAGTGTTAAAAATAATTTCATCTAAAAGCTGTTAAGAGAAAAAAATATATGTTTTTTGTTAAAATGCTTAGTGTCTAAATTGTAAAATAATTAGAAACACATATCTTACAGAATCCAAATAAGGTGGGTCACATCGTGTAACAGCTTGATAGATACTGCAGACATTTGATCTCCTGTGTGACTCTATTTTTTATATCACTATAATATTTTCAAAAATATTTTCTTCCATTTTATTCTCAAAACAAAATTCTGAAATTGTTAACATAAATATTTTTATTACATCATTGCCAGCAAAGATAATGTGGCATAGAAAGATTCTTGGCCAAGAAAACAGAGGCATAAAATTTAATGCTAGAGCATAAAGATTAAACTCTATAGCCACTGGGTTTTAGTTTAGTTCTTATACCTTGCACCATCATTGTGTTTTACATCTCTTCTTATTTGATTACCTAATTTGTTTGGGAATTTTCAGACTCTCTGAGCAACAACGCCACTTGCACTTCATTTTCTTATATGCTTTAACTATGTGAAATAGGTGTTCCTAAATAATAGATAGGAATTTTTTTATGAATGTGTGGGAAATACTTGGGGTTCTAAATATGAGTTTCCAATTCCTAGTTCATTTTGGAAATACAACCCTTCCAAAAATTTGTCTTTATATCTACCTGATTCCAATCTACTTCCAATAATCACATGTGGATTCTAGTTTCTTGACATATGCACCAAAATAGCTATATTTCTTTTCCTCTTGCCCTCATGCCTCTCTTTCAAATTAATGATAAATTACTTTGAAATTTTAGGCTTCAGTGAAAGAAGTATTAGTTAGGCACAAAAATTATTGCAGTTTTTCCCATTGAAATTAATGGCAAAAACCACAATTACTTTTTGCACCAACCTAATACAACCTTGAGCTTTTTCCCCTGAATCATTTTATCTAATTAAAAACTTTTACTTGACCACATTATCTTAAGTTGAACTTTTCCTTGAGGCACAATAATTCATTGAGGGTAATTAACAGTAAGTGTGAAAACTGTACTCTTAATTTGGTCTTTGTCACAATGTTGAGCCAAGGTCACTCAAAATTTTCTCAAGACTTTCTTACACCCACTTACTGGTTAGGTTTAAGAAGCAGCTGCCTTTTTTAAGCCTCTTAAATCCTCAGATTTCTGAGTATTTTGTATCCTTCTCATTACTGCTTGAAAATTAACCAATTCCTTCAAATTTCATTTTTCTCATGATACCGTGTTAAATACAGCCAATAGGAAATAAGAGAAACTAGCAATATTCTGCGTTTAACTTTATCTCACAGTCAGAAATTCATTACATGCATAGGCTGCCTCCCATATTACTAGAGGTAATTCTTTTACATAAGATTTGTCACTCAGTGACATGAATTAATGTCTATAAAGTCTCTGATATATCTTGTCTTCCTGGTAAGTTAATGACCCATATTTATTTATTTTTCAGTAGCAACAACACTCAAATTTGTTGCCCTGTTTACCTTTTAATGGTGCCACTAGATGAAGAGAAGCTATGTATTAGTCCATTCTCATGCTGCTAATACAGGCATACCTGAAACTGGGTAATTTATAAAGAAAAGAGATTTAATTGACTCAGTTTTGCACGGCTGGGTAGGCCTCAGGAAACTTACAATCATGGTGGGAGGGAAAGCAAACATGTCCTTCTTCAAATGGCGGCAGGAGAGACAAGTGCCAAGGAAAGGAGGAAAAGTCTCTGATAAAACCATCAGATTTCATGAGAACTCACTATCACGAGAAGAGCAGCATGGGGGTAACTGCCCCCATGATTTAATTACTTGCCCACGTGAGTATTATGGGAACTACAATTCAAGATGAGATTTGGGTGGGGACACAGTCAAACCATATCAAGCTGTTAATATCAATGTAGGCCAACTTACCTATCTTTTCCTTCATAATCAGTGCTAAAGATGTCCTATTTTAGAAATGTTTGCCTCATAAATTTATAACATTTTATATTGTATCTAAAATATATATGCTTAGCTTTGAATTTGAGATATACAATCTAACAGGATATGTATGCGTGTTTATTAATTTTATAATTTTAAATATGGTGTAGAGTAGAAGTGAAGTTTTTTTTTTTTTTTTTTTTTGCATATGGATGTCCAATTAATATATCATCACTTTTTAAAAGACTGCTTTTTCACTACTCTTCTATATGGCTACTTTGGTCATTAAGTTTCTATATATGCATGCATTTATTTCTGGACTTCCATTCTTCTGTTCTTCTATCTGTATGTCCTATGAAAAGCTTCACTTTCTTAATTATAATACTATATATATTTATAATAATTCTTAATATATCAAGAATATATTAAGGTCTCCTTTATTCACAATATCCAAGATTATCAGCTATGCATAACCTATTAAATTTCCAAATATAATAAATTATAGAATCTACTTAATATTAGAAAAGAACAATCTCATCACAAATTAAGGATTGAAGTGAAACTATAGAAAATTTGTAAAGAAATAACACACTGAAATTATTTGTTGTTCTAATCCACAAACATGGTATTAATATGTTCCCTCATTTACTTAGACTTTCTTCTTTCTACTTTTGTTTTTCTCTGAGTAGAGGTCTTAATTTCTTTTGTTATGAAGAGCTTGGAAATTACCAGCCCTGTGCAGATATTTTACTTCCAATTTCCTACCTTCTACTTGACCAAAGTTTTGTCTCTGCTGTCCTCTGCATAGCTATTAATATCTAAATTTCTATTGAATTCATCTAATGCTCCTAAAATTCAGAGTCAATTTCTCATGTCTACTTTATTTTTTCTCTCCAGGGAATCTCCCTACTTTTCTGTAAGCTTAAATATTCTACTATAAGTGTGTTTTTTATCCAGATTTTCTAGCTTTTAATAATAGAAAAATAAAAAACAGAAGGTTTTTCAGCTAGTTAATCGACCACAGTGCCAAAGGCAGAAGTCATTGGAAATACCTTTGCCTTTCATCATACATCTTTGGGTACTATTTGATTTACGTTTTGTGTTGTATTTGAATTACTTTAAAAATAAGTAATTCAAAAAATTGAATGCCCAAATACTCAAGTTTGATCCCCTAAATAACAATTCATACATCAAGAAACAGAGGCTTCTATACCTACTCTAGAATATATGTTTCAGTTCTTCTGTATTGATTTTCTTTTTGTTATGCAATGCCTAAATCATTCTATATGGAAGTTTTTATATACCAGCAATGTTTAATGTGCTTTTCATTTATCTGAGCCAATAAACCATTTTAGATTACACAATTCTATGAATTTAAGGGTTATTGACTGAATGTTTTCCCCAAAATATGTATGTTGAAGCTCTAATTTCCAGTGTGATGATATTTGGAGGTAGAGCCTTTAGGAGGTAATTAGGTCATGAGGGGAGAGCCCTCCTCATACATGGGATGAGAACCCTTACAAGAGCCACAAGAGGGATGATCTCTCTGTCTGGCATGGGAAGATATAATAAAAACACAGCCATCTGCAAACCAGGAAGAGGGTCCTCACCAGACCCTGGATCTGCAGGTGCTTTGATCTCACTTTCCATGTTTCAGAACTATGAGAAATGTTTGTTGTTTAAGACATCCAGTCTATGGAATTTTTATTACAGCAATCTGAACTGATTACGACACCAAGGATAGAGCTAGTAACTGCTTAACAGAAACTGGCTAATGAATGTATTCAGACCTCAAGACAACTATGCTTATTATACTTTGTTTCTCTAGTCACTCAGCACTGAGTCTTGAAAATAAAATTTTATTATAAAAAATATAGAATTCTCAAATGTACCTATATTATGCATATAATACCAATAGCTGTACAAGTCAAAACCATAAATAGTATTTGCATTTTGCATATGTTCTCATTTTTAATATTATACATAAATAAGCTGAATTATATTTAAAAGGTTAAATATGCTCTCTTCATCTGCCAGTTTGTAGCTCCTGATTTCTTTAAACTGAATTAAATAGAAGTACATCGAAAGCTGTGAAAGACACAACAATCAATATTTAGACATTATCCTGTTCCTATCAGGCACTGTTGTCGCACTAACAGGCAACTTCATTAAAGACTTTAAAAATAAAATATCTGGGTTCAAACGTGCCAAGGAAACTAGTTTAAGACTCGGCAATTATAACTGGAGGGGAGCCATCTTAAAAGATATGGTTGTTGAATAATAAAAGCATAATGGCATTTATCTGTATAAAGTCTGACATCAGGTTGAATAAGAGGGCAGAATTAAATAACTGAGTTCATAATACATAATTGAAATGCACACAATCTTTCAAAAACTAACATCTTAGTTTCCCTGCCATTATATTCACCTTTTCCAACCTTGAAATTTTCCCGTCCAAATTCCCCATTAAATCTTCACTGAGTACTTGAGATGATCTTTGAACACATATTGATTTATTCTAACAGAAATAACTCTAACATTTCTCTTTAACCCTTTAGTTGAATAACCATCTATCCAAAAATATATAAATACTTGTGGAAACTGTGTATAATACAGAAATATAATTTCAAGCACATTTCTTGATAGTCTGTAAAATATCTGGTGAATCACTGATACATTTAAGTGTTTGAATTTCAAAAGACTACCATGTTATGGTTTGAATATGGCCCTCAAAGTTTACATGTTGGAAACTTAATCCTCAGTGCAACAGTGTTGAGAAAGGGGACCTGTAAAAGGTATGATTAAGTCATCTCGGCTCTAGTTTGAGCCCTTTCTCTCTCTTTTTTTCTCTCTCTCCCTCCCTCCCTCCCTCTCTATATATATCTCTCTCCCTCGATTTCTCTCTCCCCCATGCATGTGCACACACACATTTTCTTGCCCTTCTGCCTTCCGCAATAGGATGACACAGCCAGACAACTCTTGCCAGATGTAAGTCCCTCGACCTTGGAATTCCTATCCTTCAGAACCGTAAGAAATACATTTATTCAATATAGTGAGACCCCATCTCTACAAAAAATAAAATTTAGCCAGGCATAGTGGTGTGTGCCTGCAGTTCCAGCTACTCAGGAAGCTGAAGAAGAAGGACAGCTTGAGCCCAAGAGATTGAGCCTGCAGTGAGCTATGATTATAACACTGCATTCCAGCCTAGGCAACAGAGCAAGACCCCTATCTCTATAAAAATGAGAACTGTTTAAAAACAAATTTATTTCTTTATAAATTACCCAGTCTGTGGTATTGTCATAACAACACAAAACATGCTAAGACAGAAAATTGATCCCAAGAAGTGGGGGATCTAAACTGAGGGACCTCAAAATGTGAAAGTTTTGGAACTGGGTAATGGGTAGAAGGTAGAAGAATCTGGAGAATTAGGCTAGGAGAAAACCTAGGTTGCTGTAAATGGAGCATTAAGGACAATTCTAGTGAGAGCTCAGAAGAAAAGAAGAGCTGTAGGAAAATTTTGGAACTTAGACATTACTTAACGATTATGATTAGAATGGTGGCAGAAATAATAGACAGTAAATGCCGTTCTAATGAGATCTCAGATGGAAATGAGAAACAAAGTGTTGGAAACTGGAGTAAAGTATGTCTTTATATCGAGTTGCAATTAACTTGGCAGAATTGTGTCCAAGTCCTAGGACTTATGGAAGGCAGAACTTAAGAGTGATGAACTAGGGTATCTGAGAGAAGATATATCCAAGCAGAAAAGTATTCAAGGTGCTGCATGGCTTCTTCTAGCCACTTATAGTAAAATCAGAAAAAAATGAGATGTGATTTAAAGACAGAATTTATAATTTAAAGCAAACAGAGTGGAAATATTTTGAAAACTCTCAGCCTGGCCAAGTAAAATTTTTTTTAAGTGTGTTTGGGAGAGAATACTAAGGATGTGGCAAAGGGACCATTTGCTAAAGACATGAATATGGATAGAAAAAAAGACAGGTTCTAGTCATCAGGATGATGGGAGGATAATTCTAAAGGTTTTCCACAAATCTGAGACAAGCTAGGACCTTGAAGGCAAAATTTCCAGAGAGTCAACTGTGGGATCTCAGCATTCATTTCCCAGGGTTGTCTTGGGACTGTACTCCCTGCATTCCAGCACAGTGCCACAGCTCACCTTCCCCAGTCATGGTTCAAGATGGCCCAGGTGTGGCCATGCAAGCATTAATCCTTGGCAGTGTCCATATGGTGCTAATTCTGCAGATGCACAGAGTGCCAAAGCTGTGGGGTATGTCAGCCTGCACACAGATTTTGAAAGATGTCATAGACAGCCTAGGAGCCCAGGTAGAGACTTGTCACAGGGACACAGCCACTGCAAAGAACCCCTACTAAGGTAATGCCTACTGGAGCCATAAGAGTAGGGCTGCTATTGGGATGAAATTAATGTATTTTGCATGTGAAAAGAATATGAATGTGTGGGCTCCGTGGGAGGTAGTCTATGATCAGAATATGTCCCCTGAAGCTCATGTGTTGGAAACTTAATCCCTCATGCAACAGTGTTGAGAAGTGAGACCTTAACCTAACCTTAAGATTAGGTTATGAGAGCTTTGCCTTCGTTAATGGATTTAATACCATTATCCCTTGAGGGAGGTTAGTAATTGCAGGGGTAGGTTCCTGATAAAAGAATGGGTTTGTCTCCCTTCCCCATCTCTCCTCTCTCTATATAGATATCTCTTACCTTCTCTCATTCTCTTGCCCTTTTGCCTCCCATTATAGAATGACACAGCAAGAAGGCCCTCACAAGATGTAGACGCTTGACCTTGGACTTGTCAGCCTCCAGAACTGTAAGAAATAACTGTTTTTCTTTATAGATCATCCAGTCTATTAGAATTGATGATTCTTTATAGAATCCAGTCTATTCTATAGCAACACCAAACAGATTAAGACACCGCAAAAAGGAAAACATTTAGCACTAAAATCACCATGTATTAGGGAAGTGTGCTAGAAGATATGAGCTATACATTCTAATTCTATTGAAAGTTGTTTTAAGTTATTTGCCTAAAGTCAGAGAAAATATACCACATACTTTAATAAAAGAACCTTTTATTCTTGTTTCCATATTTTCAAGTAGTGAGTCTGGATGAATAATCTGTCTTCTATTGTGTTTTGGTTATAGATGGAGGAACTTCTATCTTAGAATGGCTAAATAACTAGTTTTTATTTTAAACTATCTGGGTTAAAAAAATAGTTGAAGCTGTTAAACTCAAAAGGTATGTCGGCAAAATGTTGTTTAAAATATCAGATTTGATAGAGAAAATCAAAGCAATATAAAGTAACCCATGAAGGCAGGAGAAAATTAGGATGTAGATGAGAAGCGTAATAAGAGAGAATGGGAAGTATGGAGAAAGAAGGGGAGTAGATAGGCAAGAAGAGATAGGAGAGAAGAGAGAGAGAAGGGGAGGAGGCAAAGAGGATAGAAAGGAAGGTAGAGAAGGTAGGTAGCCTGCTAGGATGACCTGAACACCATGTACTAAAGACATATTTCTGCTTTAAAAACATGTCATTGATTCTGGCATTGATTAAATAAAAATTACTCTTCTCAGTATAAAACTTAAAATCCTTTATTACCTAACTTCTGCCTACTTACTAGCTGCAACTCTTGCCACTGTTCAATATAAACCCTCAGTTCAAACCATATCAAGTTACCTACAACTGGTTTCTGTACTAACCTTTTTCGGAGCACTGGGCACATGCTGATCGTTCCATGTGGTGTTCCCTTTTCCTCCCTCCCTACCTCTTCATTTGCCATAGTCTATCCTTAATCTTCTAAGTCCTTCATTTATTCTTTCATATCAGCTCTAATCTTGACTTCTTTGTAAAGTGTTCCTTAATCTGTCCTCCTTTTCAGGAACTGTTGGGGGTTCCCCTTCAGTGCTCACTTGGCAACTTGTACAAACCTTTGTTCCAGCACCTAACACTTGCATTGTGATGTACACAAATTTGAGCTTAGGACTCATACTGAAGTATATAACATATGAGTATATTTGATTCATAATGAGTATTAGGACTGAACTTTACCCATCACTGAGGATGAGTACCTTTCTAAACTCTTAGGAATTCACAAATGTTTATTATGAAAAATTAGTCGACGTTAATTATTGTGAGATTGGGTGAATGAACAAAGCTAATTATGAATATAATTCCTTTTAAAGAAATCCATGTATAAATGAATTGTGCAATTCATTTATGTTGGCCAAATTTGTTTGGTAATTTCTAGTCCTTTCTTATAGTGTGTGGATGATAGACCTAAACTAACATTTACTGATTGCAAAATGAACTTTTCATAAAGGAGCAAGAATGCTGTGAAGAAGAAATCTACAAAGAGTTCATAAAGTTCAAAACATGCCAATTCTGTACAAAATAAGGTCTGTGGAGCTCAGGGTGCTATTGCTGCTGAGCTTGCAGGAGCATTTGGCAATTAATCCAAGCTTTGGGGAATTTCAAATGTTGGCAAACATGTTTTAAATTTTAAATCTGTTGTTTGAAGGGGTATTCCCAAGTAGAGGTCATTCTATTATAAACAACGTTTGAGCTCAACTTTCCATTTTATTTGGTCAAATGAGAACAACAAATATTTGTGAAAATATAGTTTGATATCAAATAAAGCTTGTTTGAGAGCTCCAGTGAATACAATATGAAATTTTTATGCATAATGATTTGATTATGCATGAGTTAGCTAGCGGCTATAATTTAATTTTTAAATTTCTTATATTGGATATTACTTGGTTTTGTAATATTAACCTGGGATTCAGAGTAAGCAAAGGATTTGTTTGTCACTGTCTGTCTTAGAAAATGCATGCCTGCCTTTGGTTGTTTACCGGGCAGCTACATAACCCTTCCCACAGTTTAGGAGCAAACATAACCAAAACAAAGAGCTACAGGGCAGGAAGCAATATGTAAAATACACATGTGTGTAAATGAGCTGAAATACATTCAGCAGAGGTATCTCAAAACCAGGATGTTGGAAAAGACCTAGAGGAAAATCAGAGGCAAAGCAAAAATGACTTTGGGAAGAATAAATAATTTATGAATTAGATTAAATCCTTAAATATATACACCTTGGGTAAAGGACATTTAAAATTATGATAACCCATTATACATATCGGAGAAGCATAAACATCAACAAGAAAGATAAAAATTGCTTTGGTCATAAAATAAAATATAAAGCATTTAAAGATAGAACAACCAAACTTTAGCAACAGCTAGAAAAAGTTGGACCAAATAACAATCTTGAAGTATAACTTTAAAAAGTCTCTGGAGGGTATAATAGTGTAAATCGAACACTAGAAAGATCAATATAAGATTCTAATTTAATAGAGAATAGGAAAATTATAGTTGCTTATCTTTGGAAGGGACTTAAAAGTTTATCTTTTCAATGTCACACTCAATGCTTAACATGTTTGCAAACATAGCCTGAGAACACCTAAAGATAATATCCAAATTGTACTCATACTGGGGACAGAAGAGCTTTAATTACTATTACCATGAATGTACTGCCAGCAATAATATTTTAAAATAAATATAATGGTTATAATACAATGAGAAATTTTCTACTTGCCTTTCGGCACAAAAGACTTTTCTTCTGGCACCATTTCACTAGATTACTCCCCATCTGCCAAAAATGCACACAAAAAAGTTGTGTCCTTTGTCTCTTCCTCACAGCCCTGTACTTATTTCTATTATAGCATTTTCCATACTATCATTAATTTTTGACTGTCTTACTGGTGTGCCCCCCTTAATTGACGTTGTTTGAAGACCATGTTTTTATCTTTTTGTTCATTGTACTTGACCAAAAACCTGGTAAACCATTAAATACTCAATAAATGGTTACTTAGACTACAAATATGGTGAGAATGTGAATGTGAAGAAGTTGAGGTCCCTGGAAATTGAAGTTAGGAAAAGTCTTAAGAAAATATTAGGACTTGTACAAATTCATAGACAATAGCTACACTTTGAATTTTCAGAAATGAAAGAGGACATTTTATATGAAGAATTTTTTTTTTTTTTTTTTTGAGATGGAGTCTCGCTCTGTCTTGCCCAGGCTGGAGTGCAGTGGCACAATCTCGGCTCACTACAGCCTCTACCTCCCGGATCCAAGTGCTCCTCCTGTCTCAGCCTCCCAAGTAGCTGGAACTACAGGCACCCACCATGATACCTGGCTAGTTTTGTATTTTTTACTAGAGACAAGGTTTCACCATGTTAGCCAGGCTGGTCTCGAACTCCTGACCTCAGATAATCCACCCACCTTGGCCTCTCAAAGTGCTTGGATTACAGGTGTGAGCCACTGCACCCGGCCTTTATTTAAAAAATAATAATAAATAAAAATAAAAATAAATAAATAAATAAACAAACAAACAAGAGTCTCTCTCTGTCACCCAGTCACAAGTCACCCAGGCTGGAGTGCAGTAGCACCATCTTAGTTCACTGCAACCTCTGCCTCCCAAGTTCAAGCAACTCTCCTGCCTCAGCCTCCCGAGTAGTTGGGATTATAAGTGTGCACCATCACGCCCAGCTAATTTTTGTATTTTTTAGTAGAGCAAGGTTTCACCATGTTGGCCAGGCTGGTCTGGAACTCCTGAACCCAAGTGATCTGCCTTGGCCTCCCAAAGTGCTGGGATTACAGGCATGACCCACCACACCCTGCCAAGAAATTCTAATTTTTAAAAAGTCAGATGTCTGAAATTTTTGTGGCATTCTCAATTTTTAGCTACCATTAATATAGTAAACTTTAGAGAATTAACTAATCTTTAAATGACTATATAATTATCAAGAAAACTTCTGAAGTTTTAGAAAAATTTACTTTTATTATTTATAAGATAGTGAGCACAATTATAAATGGAGGTTTTATAGGATATTTTCCATGTCCCTGCCTACCTCTCTCCCCATAAGATATATGAATCAAAAAGATTAAGATAGGTAACTAATCAAAAAGAACCCTCCTGAAAATCCTCAACTACCCGTGAAGAGCTAATCATGAGTCCTGAGTGTTAGATTTGTGGATCCTGAGCTTCCAAAAATCAGCCTTCTAAGATGGCTCTCACAGTAGTCTACCTGTATATTGATTACACATGTATATTTTCTGAAGTCAATACATTATTCACAATTCTCCAATGAGAATGAAAAAAATAAATATGGCTATAGTAGAATGCATAATGAGGAATATAAATATATTACTGTGAATCAGGTCAGGTAGAGAAGAGATTAAGAAAACTGGGGGATAATTTTGTCAATTATTAGAAATCACCATGATACATGTTGGGGATCAGTATAACAAAGAAATTTCTAATCATTAAAGCTGTTCAACATGAAACAATTTCAGAAAGTAATGAACTCCAGTGAAAAGTCCCATCCATGCAGGCAAGAAACAGAAAAGTCCCTTGCCTGCATGGATGGTCTACTTAAATGGTTTTCAATTTGTGCTTTTCAGATCTCTAGAGAGCAGAGGGGATCCTTGGAATTTCTTCAGAGGCAGCCTTTAAGAAGGAAGAATTAGAGAGCATAAACGGGAAGCTAGGCAAATAAGGTTTCAGATACCCCAGATCTACTATAACCAGGACATCTCAGCCTTTATCTCTTCATATATTAAATTTCTAGGCAACAAATATTATTTAAATAAGAGAATTTATGGCTTAGGAATTTTGATCACTGAAATAGTTCATTTAAGAATCATATAATTTCTGGTTCAATCAACGTTTTTAAAATAATAACTGAATATTGCAGATCCATTGTGAAACTTATGGAAAAATATTTCTGTCTCGAGGTCAAATAATTTAAATATGCTGAGTGGCTATTTCAAAAATCAATATTTTGGTCCACTAGAATGTATAGATTGTAGGTATTAGAGGGTATTGACAAGAGTATTTTGTTAATTTATATATTTCCTGAACCTAGAAGAGTGATTGATATAAAGTCAGTGATCATTAACTGAACTACCATTCTATCCAGCAATCTTACTATTGAGTATATACCCAAAGCAAAACAAATTGTTCTAGGAAAACAGTGCATAAACTCGTATGTTCATTGCAGCACTATTCACAATAGCAAAGGCTTGGAATCAACCTACATGCCCATCAAGAATGGACTGGATAAAGCAAATACGGTAAATATACGCCATAGAATATCATGCAGCTGTAAAAAGGAAAGAAATCATGCTTTTTGCAGCAACATAGATGCAGCTGGAGACCGTAATCCTAAGCAAATTAACGCAGGAACAGAAAACCAAATACTGCATGTTCTCATTTATAAGCGGGAGCTAAACATTTGGTTAAACATGGACATAAAGATAGCAACAATAAACATAGGGGACTACTGGAGAAAACGGGAGGGGATTGTGGGTTGAAAAACTACCTGCTGGAGGCGGGGCACGGTGGCTCAAGCCTGTAATCCCAGCACTTTGGGAGGCCGAGGCGGGCGGATCACGAGGTCAGGAGATGGAGACCATCCTGGCTAACACGGTGAAACCCCGTCTCTACTAAAAATACAAACAATTAGCCGGGCGTGGTGGCAGGCGCCTGGAGTCCCAGCTACTCGAGAGACTGAGGCAGGAGAATGGCGTGAACCTGGGTGGCGGAGCTTGCAGTGAGCAGAGATCACGCTACTGCACTCCAGTCTGGGGGACAGGACAAAGCAAGACTCCCTCTCAAAACAAACAAACAAACAAACAAAAAAGAGAGAAAGAAAAAGAAAAACTACCTGCTGGATACTATCCTCATTACTTGGTTGACAAGATTATCATGCATAAAACCTCAGTGACATACAATTTACCCATGTAACAAACCTGCACAAGTATTCCTTGAACCTAAAATAAAAGTTGAAAAAGTACATATTTTGTAAAAGTTTACTAAACTAATTTAATCATCAGGGTTTTACTAATTTAGGTCATTTTAAAAATACAGATGGTCCGGTACTTGCAACAGTTCAACTTAAAATTTTTCAACTTTACAATGGTGCTGAAAGTGATACACATTCAGTAGAAGAGTACTCATACAACCATTGTGTTTTTCACATTCAGTACAGTATTCAGTAAATTGCATGAGATTTTTCAGCACTTTACTATAAAATATCCTTTGTGTTGGATGAACTTGCCCAATTTTTGGTTAATGCAAATATTTGGGTACATTTAAGGTAGGTCAGGCTGAGCTATGATGTTCAGTAAGATTGTATAAAATGCATTTTCAACTTACTATAGGTTCCACAACCAACAGCAACAGACCTTATGGGCATATCACAGTCTGAAAATCAAAAATAAAAGTAGCTAAGAAGAGGATATATAATGTTCAAGAATGTAACCCCGTTGTAAGTCAGGGAGCATCTGTGTGACATTGAGAGTTCGGCATTTAGTTTGGATATAGACATGAACAAAAGATATCACTTCTGAATTAATTCAGAAAGAATGCTACATAAAATAAAGAATTGTGTATGTTTTAAGTCATAAGCTTTATTTTTTTAATTTTGTAAATATAGATTCAACTTTTATTTTAGATTCAAGTGGTATATGTGTAAGTTTGTTATATGGGCATATTGGGTAACACAGAGGTTTGGAGTATGATCACTCCCATCACCCAGACAGGGAGCATAGTATCAAATAGGAAGTTTTTCAACTTACCTCCTCCTGCCTCCCTTCCCTGTCTAGTAGTCCACAGTATCTATCATTCTCATCTTTACGCCCATGTGTGCTCAATGTTTAGCTCCAACTTATAAGTGAGAACATATAGTATATTCAGTTTACTGCTCCTGTGTTAACTCACTTAGGACTATGGTCTTCAGCTGCATCCATGTTGCTGCAAAGGACATGATTTTGTTCTTTTTCATGGCTGTGTAGTATTCCATGGGGGTACATATACCACACTTTCTTTTTCCAATTTATCATTGATGGGCATCTAGGTTGATTCCATGTCTTTGCTGTTGTGAACAGTACTGCAATGAACACATAAGCCCATGTGTCTTTTTGGTAAAATAAGGTATTGTCTTTTGGATATATACCCAGTAATGAGAATGCTGGGTTAAATGGTAGTTTAGTTTTAAGTTTTTTGAGAAATCTCCAAACTCCTTTTTACAGTTGCTGAACTAATTTACATTCCTACCATCAGTGTATAAGCATTCCCTTTTCTCCAGTGCCTCGCCAGCATCAAGCCACTGAAGAACTGTGGATGCAAAGAACTTCAGTAAGAGATGATCTCTTTTAGAGCAATGGGGGCCACTTTAAAGCATGGGGTATGGCTAAATCTGACTGTACATCCAGAATGAGTTAGCCATCTTTAAACAGAAAACTTTTGCTTGTAAAAGGAGGAAGTAGAATTTTAATAGCTATGCATTTTCTGGTATGATGACTAACGATCTGAAGAAATTTCAGAGTTTGCCTTCTATTTTCACTAATTTTACCCCACAAGACATTTATGGAATAAGTGACATTACAGGATACCAAGAGAAGAATTGGACAGAAGGAAATCTTACAGTCTTTGGGTGCCAGTGGAGGCAGCCTAATCCTACCTCTGAGCCATTTAAAACCAAAGGTGAACTGAAAATCATTAACTCAAACCAGATTTAGCTCAACTCATCATTAGATCAAAAACATACACTTTCACTCTAGCTACCTGACAAAGAAAAGCATAAGACATTTCTGAAAGAAAATATTATCAACTTCATTCACTATTGTTCTTTCATGGACAATTAATAGCAAACAATAAAAATTTTATGAGTCATATGAAAGGACAGTAAAGTGTTACCCATAATCAAGACCAAAACTGTTAACAGAAGTAGATCCAACAATGACCCAGACCCAGACATTGGAATTAGCAGCACTTACATAGATTTTCTGTGTATGCGTGTGCACATGTGTGTATACACATACACATATATTTGCCATATGTATATAATGGCAGAGTCAATATTTTTCAAAATAGATTAAAAAAATTACAATTCCAGAAAACTTAAAAGTATTCTAGAACTTTAAAAATGCATTTTTGCAGAAAGTCATTGTATGAGCTTATAACAAACTAGATACAGTAGAAGAAAGGGTGAATAAACCCAAAGAGAAGCTAATAGAAATTATTTAACTGGAAGTGCAGAATAAAAACCAGAAAAGAGCCAAGTATCTGTGTTTGTGTATGTGTTTCTGTATTTGACATATGTTTACATTGGAGCCCCAGATTCAGAGAAAAAACAGAGCATAGGAAAGTAAAAAATATTTAAGATCATGGCTATGATTTTTCCAGTTTTCTAAAATTAAAGAAAGTAATCAACCCATATATTCAAGAAGCTCAGTTATCCCTTCCTCTATGTAGGATAAAACAACCAACTAACAAAAATAGACTCATGGAAATACCACATCTGAAATACAAAAATAAAGAAATTTAAGAGCAGCCAGGAAAAGAGCATGTTATGTTCAAAATGGCAAGAATAAAAGCTAAAAGTAAAGAGAATTACAATTTTAAAATGCTGAGGAAAAAAAAGTTCATCTTGAATTCTATACTCAATGAAAATATCTTTCAAATATGAGAGCAATTAAAGGAACTTTCAGACAAATAAAAGCCAAAATAATTTGCCACTTGACAGCTATACTATTAGAGCTCCTACAGAATGTTCTTCCATCATAAACAAATAATCCGAGACAAGAGCCCAGGTGGAAAAAGGAATAAAATAAACCAGAAATGGATAATAAATGGATAAATATAAATTATTATTTAAAATTTATATTCAGAACAATATTGACTTGGTAAAGCATATGATATATTATGATATATGTGGTATGTACAGCAAATATAGGACTAAATTATATGCCAATAATAGCACAAAGAACAAGGATGGTGATGCTACACAGTTTTTATGTTGATTGTGAAGCAAAAAAAATACTAATTCAAAATGGGCCATGATGAATCTTAATATCTTTAATAACCACTAAGAATATAATACAAGGATAAATAGTAAAAGAGATAGTGGAAGAATAAAGTAGGATACAAACATATCCAATTATTTCAAAGAACGTAAGAAAATGAGGCACAAAGAAAATAAATAACCAAGTTGAGAACAAACTGAAAGAGGGTAGACTTAAATCTAAGTACACCACTAATCATATTAAATGTAAACAGACTAAACACTGCAATTAAAGTGTAGGGATTATAAGAGCCATACAGAAATAGAAGGATATAGATGAAAAGGCTGGAAAAGATAAAGTATGCAAGAACTAATCATAACAAATAAAGTACAGATATATTAATACTACATAAAGTAAACCTACATACAAGAAGTGTTGCCACAGATTAAGAAGGATATGTTATAGTAATACAATCATGTTAGAATACAATAACAATGTTCCCCATCACTTCCTTATCCTGAAAACAATAGTCTATGAGCTTCAAGATTGCTTCAACCTTCAACTCTGCTATTAAACATCCACGATCACAGCAAGATATTTGAGATATGTTTATCTCTCTTCAAAAATAACTTTGAATTATCTCTTATTTTACTTAGAATATGGCTTACATTTAGTACTTATATTTTTACCCAAGTTAAAGCTTTATTGAATTAGAATTCTTAGGATAATGTTTTGTAAATAAAAGCTGATTTAAATATTAGGATATGTTTTTCTATCTACCAGTTTACTGACTAAGCTATGAAGAGTTCAAAGATAAATAACTCCTGTCACTGAACAATTCACAAGTTAGTAGCAGAGAGAAATAAAAGAGAAATTGCAATTCTTTTTGAAAGGTATGCAAGTGTTGTTCAAAAGAAGCTATGGGAGTCGAAGCAAACTAATTCATTCTAGATTCTCAGAGGAAGGATGGTCAGGGAATGTGCATTGTTGTGCAAGAGTACCCTGTGGGATACACTGTAAATTGGAAAGCAGCATCAAGCACAGCTAATCTGCTCTGTGTTATTCTACAAGTATGTTATGATTATTTTTAATTAAATGAAGGATAAATTTAAATACCTGGTATGAACGCAATGTGCAGCAAAAACATCATGCAGAGAGATTTTGAATGATATAATACATAATCAACTAAAATTCTATTTAACTTGCTGAATGTACACTCAGTGTATACTTTATCATCCTCTATGACAATTCCACCCACATGCCATACAAATTACCATGAAAAGAAAATTGTATAAAACATATGAATCTTGAACTAGTTAAATGTACTGTATTTTTATTTTTAACTATATCAATAGTCCTGAGAATATATCAAAAGTGATAAGAAGTACAAAATGTTTAATAATGGTCTTTTTTACACATTATAATAGGAAAAAATAGCATGGATATCATAGATATATATATAATTCAAAATATTTCATTTGGTCAATAAATTCAGTTGTTAATGCAATTATGCATTATAATGGCTATTTGAGTTTTCATCTTCCCTTTGTCCTTGCACACCATTTTTATTTTATTTTATTGTAAGTTCCAGAATACAAGTGCAGGATGTTCAGGTTTGTGACATATGTAAACGTGTGCCATGATGGTTTGCCACACCTCCCAACTAATCACCTAGGTGGTAAGTCCAACATGCATTAGCTATTTTTCTGATGCTCTCTCACCCCCAACTCCCACAACAGGCCCTAGCGTGTATTGTTCCCCTCCCTGTGTCTGTGTGTTCTCATTCTCCAACTCCCACTTATAAGTGAGAACATGCAGTGTTTGGTTTTCTGTTCCTACACTAGTTTGCTGAGGATAATGGCTTCCAGCTTCATCCATGTCCCTGCAAAGGACATGATTTTCCTCATTTTTATGGCTGCATAGTATTTCATGGTGTATATGTACCACATTTTCCTTATCCAGTCTAACATTGATGGGCATTTGGGTTGATTTTATGTCTTCACTATTATGAACAGTGCTGCAATTAACATACATGTGCATTTATCTTTATGATACAATGATTAATATTCCTCTGGGTATATATCTAGTAATGGTATTTCTGGTTCTAGGTCTTTGAGGAATCACCACACTGTCTTCCACAATGGTTGAACTAATTTACATTCCCACCAACAGTGTAAAAGCATTCCAATTTCTCCACAGTCTTGCCAGCATCTGTTGTTTCTTAGCTTTTTAAAAATAGCCATTCTGACTGGTGTGAGATGGTATCCCAGTGTGGTTTTGATTTTCACTTCTCTAATGATCAGTAATGTTAAGCTTTTCCCCATACATTTGTGGGCCACACAAATGTCTTCATTTGAGAACTGTCTGTTCATGTCTTTTGCTCACTTTTAAACGAGTTTTTTCTTGTAAATTTGTTTAAGTTCCTTGTAAACTCTGGATATTAGACCTTAATCAGATGGATAGATTGTAAAAATTTTCTCCCATCCTGTAAGTTGTCTGTTCACTCTGATGATAGTTTCTTTTTCTGTGCACAAGCTATTTAGTTTAATTAGAACCCATTTGTTAATTTTTGTTTTTGTTGCAATTGCTTTTGACATTTTGTCATGAAATCTTTGCCCATGTCTGTGTCCTGAATGGTATTGCCTAGATTTTCTTCTAGGGTTTTTATAGTTTTGGGTTTTACATTTAAGTCTTTAACTCATTTTAATTTTTGTATAACGTGTAAAGTGGCGGTCCAGTTTCAATTTTCTGCATATGCTTTCCAAATTCCAAGATGGAAATTTTTTAATTTAATTAAATTTTTTAATTTCCATCTTGATTTCATTGCTGACCCAATGATCATTCAGGAGCAGATTATTTAATTTCCATGTATTTGCATGCTTTTTAGGGTTCTTTTGGGGGTTTGTTTCCAATTTTGTTCCACTATGGTCTGACAGAGTACCATTTCACTTAATATTTCTTTAATATTTTCATTCTATAATCTCTGTGCTGAATAATGGATACATTCTTTAAATCTCTTTTTCAGTTCATAAATTCTCTCATAATATCTTTCATAAATTATCTCACCATTTTTAAGAGGATAGAAATAACACCAAAATTAGGCCGGGCGCGGTGGCTCAAGCCTGTAATCCCAGCACTTTGGGAGGCCGAGGCGGGTGGATCACAAGGTCAGGAGATCGAGACCACAGTGAAACCCCGTCTCTACTAAAAATACAAAAAAAAAATTAGCCGGGCGCGGTGGCGGGTGCCTGTAGTCCCAGCTACTCAGGAGGCTGAGGCAGGAGAATGGCGGGAACCCGGGAGGCGGAGCTTGCAGTGAGCCGAGATAGCGCCACTGCACTCCAGCCTGGGCAACAGCGTGAGACTCCGTCTCAAAAAAAAAAAAAAAAAAAAGAAATAACACCAAAATTGCAAAAAGTATACCAAAAAATGATAGATGAGAAAAGTATTTGGCATATATACAAGTTACACATTGATAAATGATATTTGAAATCCAATTTATCTCTTAAATTGGATTGGTTAATGGCATCATTATCTTACTTACAGTTTTATTTAAAAGTAATATTGCTCTTAGATGTAACATAGATTTGCACTCTAGTCCTTATGAAACTTCTCTGAAAGCTGGGATCAAGACTTTTATGTCTTTGTACCTAGCATAAAATCTACCAAAACTTTGAATATGGTAAATTGTCAACAATTTTTTGTACTACATAGTATGCTGCATACATAATTAAACCTTGTTGCGTTTCTCTTAATATTTCACTTTTCTCTTCTTTTTTGAGATATTCTATTTTATTTTATCTCATTACTATTTTAATAGATTTTTGGGGTACAGGTAGTGTTTGGTTACAAGAGTAAGTTCTTTAGTGATGATTTCTAAGATTTTGGTGTACTCATCGCCCGAGCAGTATACGTTGTACTCAATGTGTAGTCTTCTATTCCTCAGCACCCTGCTGTCATTTCCCCTAAGTCCTCAAAGTTCACTGTATCATTCTTATGCCTTTACGTCCTCATATCTTAGCTCCCAACTATGAGTGAGAACATATGATGTTTGGTTTTCCATTCCTGAGTTACTTCAGTTAGAACAATGGTCTCCAATTCCATCCAGGTTGCTGTGAATGCCATTATTTTGTACCTTTTTGTGACTGAGTAGTATTCCATGGTGTATTAGTCCATTCTCACAATGCTAATAAAGACATACGTGAAACTGGGTAATTTATAAAGGAAAGAGGTTTAATTGACTCACAGTTCAGCATGTCTGCAGAGGCCTTGGGAAACTTACAATCATGGTGGAAGGGGAAGCAAACGTCCTTCTTCACATGGTGGCAGCAAGGAGAGTGCCTAGCAAAAGTGGGAAAAGCCCCTTATAAATCATTAGATCTCTTGAGAATTCACTATCACAAGAACGGGTAACTTCCCCCATGATTAAATTACCTCCTATCAGGTCTCTCCCATGACACATGGGTACTATGGGAACTTTTAATACAATTCAAGATGAGATTTGGGTGGGAACACAGCCAAACCATATCACATGGTATATATATTAATGTATATATCATATTTTCTTTATCTACTTATTGATTGATGGGTATTTGGGCTGGTTTCATATTTTTGCAATTGCAAAATATGCTGCTATAAACATGCATGTGCAAGTATCTTTTCCATATAATGACTTCTTTTCCTCTGGGTAGATGGCCAGGAGTGGTATTACTGGATTAGATGATAGATCTACTTTTATTTCTTTAAGGCATCTCCACACTGTTTTCCATAGTGGTTGTACTAGTTTACATTCCCATCCACAGTTTTTCACCACATCCATGCCAATATCTATTATTTTTTGATTTTTTGATTATGGTCATTCTTGCAGGATTGAGGTGGTATTGCATTGGGGTTTTTATTTGCATTTCCCTGATAATCAGTAATGTAGAGCAGTTTTTCATGTTTGTTGGCCATTTGTATATCTTCTTTTGCGAATTGTCTATTCATGTCCATAGCTCACTTTGTGATGGGATTGTTTGTTTTGTCCTTGCTAATTTGCTTGAGTTCCTTGTAGATGCTGGATATTAGTCCTTTGTCAGACGTATAGATTGCAAAGATTTTCTCACACTCTGTGGGTTGTCTGCTTACTCTGCTGATTGTTTCTTTTGCTGTGCAGAAGATTTGGTTTAATTAAGTCCCATCTATTTATCTTTGTTTTTGTTGTATTTGGTTTTGGGTTGTCATGAAGTCTTAGCCTAAGCCAATGTCTGGAAAGGTTTTTCCAATGTTATGGTCTGGAATTTTTAGGGTTTCAGGTCTTACATTTAAGTCTTTGATCCATCCTGAGTTGATTTTTGTATGGGGTGAGAGATGAGGATCCAGTTTCACTATTCTACATGTGGCTTGCCAATTATCCCAACACCATTTGTTGAATAGAGTGTCCTTTCCCCACTTTATGTTTTTCTTTGCACTGTTGAAGATCAAGTTGACTGTAAGTATTTGATTTTATTTCTGGGCTCTCTATTCTGTTCCTTTGGTCTATATGCCTATTTTTATACCAGTACCTTGCTGTTTTGGTGACTATGGCCTTATAGTATAAACTCATGTAATGTGATGTCTCCAGAGTTGTTTTGCTTAAGCCTGTTTTGGTTATGTGCACTCTTTTTTGGTTCCATATGAATTTTCGGATTTTTTTTCTTTATGTGAAGAATAATGGTGGTAATTTGACAGGAATTGCATTGAATTTGTAGGTTGCTTTTGGCAGTATGTTTATTTTCACAATATTAATTCTACCCATTCATGAGCATGGAATGTGTTTCCATTTGTTGCTATCATCTATGATTTCTTTCAGCAGTGTTTTTTAGTCTTCCTTGTAGAGGGCTTTCACCTGCTTAGTTAAGTATATTCCTAAGTATTTTTCTGCAGCTATTGTAAAAAGGGCTTTCACGTCTTTGGTTAAGTATATTCCTAAGTATTTTTTGCAGCTATTGTAAAAAGGGCTGAGTTCTCGATTTGATTCTCAACTTGGTTGCTGTTGATGTATAGCAGAGCTACTGACTTGTGTACACTAATTCTGTAATCTGAAACTTTGCTGAATTCATTTACCAGTTCAAAGATCTTTTTGGATGTGTCTTTAGGGTTTTCTAGGTAAACAATCATGTCATCAGCAAACAACAACAGTTTGATTTCCTTATTACCAGTGTGGATGCCCTTTCTTTCTTTCTTTCTTTCTTTCTTTCTCTTGTCTGATTGCTCTGGCTAGGACTTCCAATACTATGTTGAATAGAAGTGGTGAGAGTGGACATCCTTGTTTTGTTTCAGTTCTCAGGGAGAGTACTTTCAACTTTTCCCCATTTGGTATCATATTGGCTGTCAATTTGTCATAGGTGACTTTTATTATCTTAAGGTTTGTCCCTTGTATGCTGATTTTGCTGAAGGTTTTAATAATAAAGAGATACTGGATTTTGTCAAATGCTTTTTCTGCATCTATTGAGATAATCATGTTATTTTTGTTTTAAATTCTGTTTATATGGTGTATCACATTTATTTTCTTGCAGACGATCCCTACATCCCTGATATGATACCCACTTGACCATGGTGGACTATATTTTAAATATGCTGTTGGATTCACTTAGCTAGTATTTTGTTGAGAATTTTTGCAGCTATGTTCATCAGGAACATTGGTCTGTAGTTTTCTTTTTATATTATGTCCTTTCCTGGCTTTGGTATTAGGGTGATACTGGCTTCATGGAATGATTTAGGGAGGATTCCCTATTTCTCTCTTTAGGAATAGTGTCAATAGGATTGATAACAATTCTTTGTTGTTATTGGTCTGTTCAAAGTTGCTATTTCTTCCTGGTTTAATTTAGGAGAGTTGTATCTTTCCAGAAATTTATCCATCTCCTCTATGTTTTCTAGGTTTTTGTGCATAAAGGTGTTCATAGTAACCTTGAACCATCTTTTGTATTTCTACGGTATCAGTTGTAATATCTCCTGTTTCATTTCTAATGGAACTTATTTGGATCTTCTCTCTTCTTTTCTTGGTTAATCTCACTAATGGTCTATCAATTTAATTTATCTTTTCTAAGAACCAACTTTTTGTTTCATTTATCTTTTTTGTTTTTTTGTTTCAATTTCATTTAGTTCTGCTCTGATCTTTGTTATTTCTTTTCTTCTGCTGGATTTTGAGTTTGATTTGTTCTTGTATCTCTAGGTCCTTGGGACGTGACCTTAGATTGTCTGCTTGTGCTCTTTCAGACTTTTTGATGTAGGTATTTAATGCTATGAACTTTCCTCTTAGCACAGGTTTTGCGGTATCCCAGAGATTTTGATAGTTTTTGTTACTATTATTGCTCAGTTTAAAGAATTTTTTTAATTTCCATCTTGATTTCATTGTTGACCCAATGATCATTCAGGAGCAGGTTATTTAATTTTCCTGTATTTGCATGGTCTTGAGAGTTCTTTTTGGAGTTGGTTTCCAATTTTATTCCACTGTGGTCTGAAAGAGTACCATTTCTCTTAATATTTGCTTAATATTTTCATTCTATGATCTCTCTGTGCTGAATAATGGATACATTCTTTAAATCTCTTTTTCAGTTCATAAGTTCTCTCATAAGTACTCTTAACCTAACTCATTGAGTTTTCACTTACTTTTTTTCATCTACAATAACAATTGGTTTTTCTTCAAATCTGTCTGCTAATTTTATATCATCTTGTTCATTCCTCAGGATTCAATACCTTCAGTTATTTCTTGTAATATTCTAACCTACTCATTATTATGTCTTATAATTCCTGTATCATGCTACTTTATGGGCCTTATTCTTCTGCCTGCTTTCCTGCTTACTTCTTTGCGTGGCTATTTGTTTTGCTGTTTATTTTGTGATATTTAACAGGGAGCTCATATTTCTTGGAACTTTATCTTTGAGCTTCTTTGCGGTTTAGTGTTAAGGTGGTTTCTTCCAGAGGAAATATGTTTTTGCTTTTGCCACACAGTAACACATCCAATGAAAATTAACTTTTCAAAGATTTTAGGACCCATTTATTGAGGGTGGTGAAGCTGGTAACAAATATATGGGGAGATTATTGTTCTCATTCATTGATTCACACCAGTAAGTAGGCTCCCTTAATTCTTAAAGGTGATAGTAAGCTGACAGTAAGGATGAGCTTACTGTCACAAACTGAATGTTTGTGTCCCCCTAAAATTCATATGTTGAAATTTTAACCCCCGATCTGATGATATGCAGATGTGGGGGCATTTGGTGGTATTTAAGTCATAAGGGCAGAGCTCTTATGAATGGAAGTACAGCCCTTATTTTAAAAAAAAAAAAAAAAAAGACACAGAATTGTTGTCACTCAGCTATCTATCATGTCAGGATAAAACAAGACAGCTGTCTGCAAACAGGAAGAGTGACCTCACCAGATACCAAATCTGCTGGTACCTTGATTTTGGACCACCTGGTCTCCAGAATTTGAGAAATAAATGTTTGTTGTTTAAGCCACCTCATCTGTGGTGTTTTGTTATAGCAACCTTACAAACTGACCGAGACACTTATTTTGAAAACATCCTTTATATTCATGTTATAATTGTCTTTGAGGTCAAAGGGAGTATATTAGTTTCCCATGACTACTGTAACAAATTTCTCCAAATTTAGTACTTAAGGCAATATACATTTATTATCTTACATCTGTGGTTCCAGAGTCTAAAATGGATCTAATCTAACTAGAACCAAAGTATCCAAAGAGCTGGATTCCTTTATAGATATTCTAGGGGAGAATTCATTTCCTTGTCGTTTTCAGCTGCCCAGATTCCTTGGCATGTTGCTCCTTCCATCTTCAAAGTCAGAAATGGCTGGTACAGTCTTCCTTACAGCACCTCACTCTAACCTTGATTCCTCTGCCTCCTTCTTCTACTTTTATGCACCCCTGTGATTACATTGGGTTCACCTGGATGATCCAGGAATGTCTAAGATCAATTAATTAGCAACCTTAATTCCCTTTCGTCATGTAATATAACTTATTCAAAGGTTCCGGAAGTTAAGACTTAGATATCTTTGAGTGGGGCCATTATTCTGCTTATCACAGAGAGTCTCTTACTAGAATATTGTCCTTCAGTGGGCATATTACTTTGTTTCTTGTCCTGTAAGCCCTGAGAATCTTGAAGAGTGATGTTCAGTTTCATCAGATGTGTTAACTGCATTTAAGGCTAAAACTGGCTTTGGTGCTCTGTTTACTACACTAGGTTCCTCAATTGACTTAATAGTTCTCTGAATTCATATTTCTTACAGTCTTAGCAGCCCATTGATGTACTTAACAATGAATTTTTATAGTTTTTCTATAAATTTAGGTCTCTTGCAGAAAAAGTTGGTCAGGATAACTTGTCCAGCATACTACTGTCATAAATGAATGACATAGAACTATGATTTTTTTTAAAGATTTTCATCATTAATTTCAGTTATAAAATTTCATAGCCAAATAACTTTTTAGTAGAGTTTAAATATGATATATGTGTGATGGATATCATAGTAGCCCTTTATTTTATTTCATCTGAAAATGATTTTCCCTCAATAATTTTTTTATGAACATGAGTTAATCAAAGGGTAACTGTATGTTCCAGCTATTTCCTGGTTGCCAAGCATTTGTTAAGATACTATAATTTCACCACCATTTTCTGACATATTCCTTCACATGTAGAAAGGGCTCCAGTTACTTTATTTTTCATTCAACCCCATAAACTTTTAACAAATACTTCTCTATGCAATTAATTAACTAGGACTAAAATAAGGCTAAATTAAAAGAGAACATCACCTTTTCTCTGAAGGAACTCTGAACCTAATATAGAAAATATAGTAAGTAAACACAATTAGATAATGGGTATCTACATACAATGATAAAAACATTGTTTCTGTATAAAATGATAACACAAAAACAGAGTTATAAAACCAATTAGAATAATGGGTAATCACATACAATGCATTGTTTCTGTTAAAAAACACAAAAACAGAGTTATAAACTGCATTTATGTATAGAAATCATAAAGAAGAAAAGGGCCAAGGTGAGTTTTTAAAAATGTAGAAGTTTACCAATGAGAAAAGAGAAAAATAACATTCCAAAAAAATAAAGGATGAGGAAAGGCTAAATGTGAACTAGAATGTAAGTAAAGAGATATTTCTTCGGGAGTAAAAGAAGGGATCTTTTCCACGAAAACTAAAGAAAGGAGGCAAAGACAGGAGCAGGTGTAGATAAGTTTGAAGGTTAAAGTGAAGTATAATAAATTAAGGTGATTGAAGAGGTCCTTTATGAAGTACAAGAACATACACTGAAAGTGAGAACAACTGGGGTGAGGATGATGAGAAAAGTGATTATAAATTGAAACATTCTCTATGAACAATGGAACAGGAAGCTAGTCATAAAAGTAATGAGGATTGGCGGGGCGCAGTGGCTCATGCCTGTAATCCCAGCACTTTGGGAGGCCGAGGCAGGAGGATCACAAGGTCAGGAGATAAAGAACATCCTGGCTAACACGGTGAAACCTCATCTCTAATAAAAATACAAAAAACAAAATAAGCCGGGCATGGTGGCAGGTGCCTGTAGTCTCAGCTACTCGGGAGGCTGAGGCAGGAGAATGGTGTGAACCCAGGAGGTGGAGCTTACAGTAAGCCCAGACTGCACCACTGCACCCCAGCCTGGGGGACACAGCAAAACTCCGTCTCAAAAAAAATAATAATAATAAAATAAAATAAAATAAAAAAAGTTATGAGGATTGCAGGGTGGGCTGGAGTGTCCAGGTGAAATTAGAAACCACAAACTAACAATAATTTATATTAGAAACCACAATTTAACTACATCCGTAGCTCTTGGGGATATTCTCAAAAAAATTACAGGCATCCAAGTAAAGTATCAGAGGGTGGAGATGATAGATTAAAAATGTCTAATTTGAGAAGAATCAAATAGACGCAATAAGAAATGATAAAGGGGATATCACCACTGACCCTACAGAAATACAAACTACCATCAGATAATACTATAAACACCTTTATGCAAATAAACTAGAAAACCTAGAAGAAATGAATAAATTCCTGGACACATACACTCTCCCAAGACTAAACCAGGAAGAAGTTGAATCCCTGAATAGACCAACAGCAGGCTCTGAAATTGAGGCAATAATTAATAGCCTACCAACCAAAAAAAGTCCAGGACCAGATGGATTCACAGCTGAATTCTACCAGAGGTACAAGGAGGAGCTGCTACCATTCCTTCTGAAACTATTCCAATCAATAGAAAAAGAGGGAATCCTCCCTAACTCATTTTATGAGGCCAGTATCATCCTGATACCAAAGCCTGGCAGAGACACAACAAAAAGAGAGAATTTTTGACCAATATCCCTGATGAACATCGATGCAAATATCCTCAATAAAATACTGGCAAACTGAATCCAGCAGCACATCAAAAAGCATATCCACCATGATCAAGTGGGCTTCATCCCTGGGATGCAAGGCTGGTTCAACATACACAAATCAATAAACGTAATCCAGCACATAAACAGAACCAAAGACAAAAACCACATGATTATCTCAATAGATGCAGAAAAGGCCTTTGACAAAATTCAACAGCCCTTCATGCTAAAAACTCTCAATAAATTCGGTATTGACAGAACGTTTCTCAAAATAATAAGAGCTATTTATGACAAACCCATAGCCAATATCATGCTGAATGGGCAAAAACTGGAAGCATTCCCCTTAAAAACTGGCACAAGACAGGGATGCCCTTTCTCACCACTCCTATTCAACATAGTGTTGGAAGTTCTGGCCAGGGCAATCAGGCAAGAGAAAGAAATAAAGGGTATTCAATTAGGAAAAGAAGAAGTCAAATTGTCCCTGTTTGCAGATGACATGATTGTATATTTAGAAAAACCCATCGTCTCAGCCCAAAATCTCCTCAAGCTGATAAGCAACTCCAGCAAAGTATCAGGATACAAAATCAATGTGCAAAAATCACAAGCATTCTTATACACCAGTAACAGACAAACAGAGAGCCAAATCATGAATGATCTCTCATTCACAATTGCTTCAAAGAGAATAAAATACCTAGGAATCCAACTTAAAATGGATGTGAAGCAACTCTTCAAGGAGTACTACAAACTACTGCTCAATGAAATAAAAGAGGACACAAACAAATGGAAGAATATTCCACGCTCATGGATAGGAAGAAACAATATTGTGAAAATGGCCATACTGCCCAAGGTAATTTATAGATTCAATGCCATCCCCATTAAGCTACCAATGACTTTCTTCACAGAATTGGAAAAACCACTTTAAAGTTCATATGGAACCAAAAAAGAGTCTGCATCGCCAAGACAATCCCAAGTCAAAAGAACAAAGCTGGAGGCACCACGCTACCTGACTTCAAACTATACTACAAGGCTACAGTAACCAAAACAGCATGGTACTGGTACCAAAACAGAGATATAGACCAATGGAACAGAACAGAGCCCTCAGAAATAATACCACACATCTACAGCCATCTGATCTTTGACAAACCTGTAAAAAACAAGAAATGGGGAAAGGATTCCCTATTTAATAAATGGAGCTGGGAAAACTGGCTAGCTATAAGTAGAAACCTGAAATTGGATCCCTTCCTTACTCCTTATACAAAAATTAATTCAAGATGGATAAGAGACTTAAATGTTAGACCTAAAACCGTGAAAACGCTAGAAGAAAACCTATGCAATACCATTCTGGACATAGGCATGGGCAAGGACTTCATGTCTAAAACACCAAAAGCAATGGCAACAAAAGCCAAAATTGACAAATAGGATCTAATTAAACTAAAGAGCTTCTGCACAGCAAAAGAAACTACCATCAGAGTGAACAGACAACCTACAGAATGGGAGAAAATTTTTGCAATCTATTCATCTGACAAAGGGCTAATATCCAGAACCTACAAAGAACTCAAACAAATTTACAAGAAAAATGCAAACAACCCCATCAAAAAGTGGGCAAAGGATATGAACAGACACTTCTCAAAAGAAGACATTTATGTAGGCAACAGACACATAAAAAAATGCTCATCATCACTAGCCATCATAGAAATGCAAATCAAAACCACAATGAGATACCATCTCACACCAGTTAGGATGGCAGTCATTAAAAAGTCAGGAAACAACAGGTGCTGGAGAGGATGTGGAGAAATAGGAGCACTTTTACACTGTTGGTGTGACTGTAAACTAGTTCAACCATTGTGGAATACAGTGTGGCGATTCCTCAAGAATCTAGAACTAGAAATACCATTTGATCCAGCCATTCCATTACTGGGTATATACCCAAAGGATTATAAATCTTGCTGCTATAGAGACACATGCACACATATGTTTATTGTGGCACTATTCACAATAGCAAAGACTTGGAATCAACCCAAATGCCCCTCAATGACAGACTGGATAAAGAAAATGTGGCGCATACACACCATGGAATACTATGCAGCCATAAAAAAGGATGAGTTCATGTCCTTTGTAGGGACATGGATGCAGCTGGAAACCATCATTCTCAGCAAACTATCGCAAGAACAGAAAACCAAACACTGCATGTTCTCACTCATAGGTGGGAGTTGAACATGAGATCACTTGGACATAGGAAGGGGAACATCATACACTGGGGCCTCTTGTGGGGTGGGGGGAAGGGGGAGGGATAGCATTCGGAGATATACCTAATATAAATGATGAGTTGATGGGTGCAGCACACCAAAATGGCACATGTATACACATGTAACAAACCTGCACATTGTGCACATGTACCCTAGAACTTAAAATATAATTTAAAAAATGTCTAATTTGGCTAATATGGAAGGACTAGAGACAAAAGTAGTTGAGGCTATTTGTGAGAGTGTTTTGGGAGAAATTCAAGCAGAATAAAAAGACAGATGGTCTTGAAGAAGTTAGAGGCCCATTTTTAAAAGGTGAGTGTGTTTGAGAAAATGATAAAATTAGAAGTTGTTGAACCATGAGTTGAGAGTAGGGAAGTGAAAGATCTAAAATAATAAGAGACTGTGAGTATAAACTGTCTCCTTTTTCATTCAAGCTTTCCAATCCTCATTTCATTTACTTAAGGCCTTTAAGGGGGTAATCTGACAAATTTTATGAAAATTGTTAATGTCTCAGTAGCTCTAAATGTCACTTCTGAATTAATACTCTTTACAGTTGAACATGGTCTTTCAAAGCTTTAGTTTAAAGGATGAGACCATGTGAAGGTTTCAGACCTTCTGTAGCTGAGAAGTACTGGGTAGGGGGCCATTGATCAAACCCTCACCGGAAAACACTAGTGGTTTTCATCTGTTAAGATATAACACTTCTTTTTAGTCTCCTACTTCCATACTTCCATGAGGTAAGAAGGAGAGCACTGGACACTCTTATATTCAACAAATCTCTTTATTGAAGAAAATAGTACTAAAAATGAGAAAAAATAAGAACAAGGTTTGGCTTTTGACATCATTATGGAAATTTTTAAAAAATAACCAAAAGTTATATGTGGAACGTGGGATAGAAAATTCCACCTATAGTTTTGGGAAAGTCATACTGAAGTTAAATCTTCTTTCACTGTCATCAGAGTGATTTCATTCCCAATCTGGAGTCCAGATGCCATGCATGTTATTTGCATATTATCCTATTCTCTGATGGGTTTTACTTGCCTTTGAAGATAATATGTCTCAAAGAAGTCACCCAAGTAACTATTGCTTTGGTCAGAGCTTATTCTTGAACATCCAGATGGTGTTTGTTCACATTTTCTCATGTACAGCACATATTTCTTTGCTGTGGACATGCTTTCACATTCATCATGCTCAGGTACCTCAAGAAAGATTAATATATTTATAAATGTTGTCTGTGGGCTCTAAACATGCTGGAATATAAAACAAAAAAGGAAAATACCTAACAAATCCATCTATTCTCTACCATGAAATAATGAAACTGGGCTCCAGTAATTGGATGGGGAAACATTTTGGGGATTAGCACCCTTCCTTCCTATTTTTTTCAATGGAAAAAGCATCAACCACCTTTTCTAAAAATGTATTTAAAAGTATGTTGAGGATTTATTATGAAATTGCAGGCTCATCTGCAATTTAAGTTTAAGTATGTAACTTAAAAGTGGGCATTTCATGATCAAAATCCTGCTGTTAGAGTATGAAAGTATAATTTGTAAACATCCTCTTTTCTTCTTTTTCACACTAGAATTTGCCCTTGCTTTACAGATCACATAAATTGCCCACTTAGTAGCATGTTCACATTTATAATAGTACATACCAAATCAGAATATCTTCTGTGATAGTAGGTCAAAATGAAAGTTGTCAAACTGTCACATTACAAATCTTTATGTGAATCAGAAATTTAAAAGCAAATTTGAACACTCATAGCATTACTCTGACTTACAAAATTCTCCAGGGAACTTTGGGTTCATAAATCAAAGGAGATTACATTGGAATATTTTCAACTGTGACAAATATAACTTTGTTCCAATCCTTTAAACATCATTTGAAACATAATGGCATTCATATTGCTGTACTCAGCAGTCTTAAAGGTCAGAACATTTTTCAAATTTCTCATTAGGAATATATTGTAAAAATAAATGTAAAAAATTACTATAAAACATCAGATATATTTGAAACTGTGGATTTTTGAATTTATTCTGGATACACTATGGTTAAAACATTTTCTCTTCACATTGCAGAGAAAGGCACATATCACTGACACCAATATTTAAAATATGTTAATTATCATTAATAATTGCAGAAGAAAGATCCTTTAATATACATGGGACAAATATGATTTAGATATTGTCATATTTGAAAACTTTCTCTAATAATCCAATGATGGTCAAGTTTTCAACATTCTCTATGATTAAAGCTCTTTTTATAACTGGATTTCTTTGAGTTTTGATTTCATTAATCTAATCAATGTAAAGAAAATTCATGTTTTCTTATAACTAGGCTTGATTATTATTTATCTTTTTCATGTAATCAATAAAATCAGAGAAATGATCAAAGAAATGTAGTCAGACAAACCTAGCTATTTCATTTTACTTTCTGTGAATGCAAAACAGAATATTAATAATTGATTCCTACTTAGAGCTAAGTAAAGCTTTAAAAGTGCTTGATATTTAAAAAATTCCAACATGTATTATAGTTAAGTGAGGGAAAAAATAAGAATGCATTTTTCTAAGTGGAGAAGTAACAGATTGTCAAGTAAAATTTACCTTGGTTTGAATTCTCACCTGACATTAATAAACATATAATCTTAGGCAAATTATTGAAACTCTTAGCCTTAGTTCCCCCACTTTTAAAATGAGGACAGTAGTCACAAACAGGGTGTTCATTAGGATAAGCATCATGTATGCAAACATATAACATCATATCTGACATTTAGTTAGCAAATGAAAGTTATTTGAGCATAACAAGGGAACTATGGATAAGGTTGAAAAACCCACGCTAAGTTTTTGTACCCAAATATACTAAAGTTGGTCTAAATTTTGTGATTTAGTCATTAGGTTAAATGATGAAGATGTTTGCCCTGAAGGGAAGTTGACAAATCCACTGTTAATTATTCTGTGAAATAATTAATCTTGATGGTACAAGGAAAGGCAGAGGACTGAGGGGATAAAGAAATCAAGGTCTGGAGCAAAACATAAGATTATGGGAAGAACTGAAGTGCTTCTGGTAAGGACAAGGAGGGATCTAAGTACTGACTGACGAGCAAGGATATGACATAAGAGACCCAAAGGCGTGGTTGGAAGATGCAGTGCTTATGCTTGCTTGGGGCAAAGCAATATCATCCCAACAAGTATTGGAGGAAAGGTAGAGTCTGGACGGGGCATGAAGGTGGTAGAGAGATAGCCAGTTTCTTTGCAGTCATCAACGGGCTTATGTTGTCCTCTGTTCTCAAACATAATATTTTTAAAACCACATTGAAATTCTATTTCCCCTAGTGAATGTCAGAAGAAAAAAGGAAAGGAGACTGATTTCTTAAAGATAATACTTAGATTTATCAACAGAATGACTGAACATCTATTTAAATAGAGACCCAAATTTTTAAACATTTTTAAAAGTTTGGAAACTTGGGAAGATACAGCTAATAAGTGGTGGATCTTGAATTTAACTCCAAATTGGTCTTTAAGCTGTTCACTCTAAATCATTATATAAGCCTTCAAGTCAAAATGAAGTCATGCTTCCTTCAATACCAATTGCAATGACCGAATTAGTAAGGGGTCCAGAACTTATTTGGAATTCTATAAAAGAGTAATTCATGAATTAATCCTTCGTAGGTAGACTGCTGACTGCCAGAATTTCCAATATAGACTCTTCAACAATTACTCTTTATACAGGCCCAAATAACTGTGTTATGACATTATTTCAGGTGTCATTGTTTGCTCTCTAATGTGACAGCAGTGGTCATTTACCACCATTCAAGACCAGTAGTCATAATGATGCTTTATGATACTGCATTAGAAGTGATAGGATAACCTATATCCCTGAGTTGAGCCCTTGGGACCAATTCGAACTCCACTGTTCTCATATGCTAAGTTCTTTGATGACATTTGGACAGTTGTAGTTAAATATAAACTGTATCGTGGTGTGTAGAATTAGGTAGAGATCCTGCTTGGATCACTTTAGGCTAATTGTCCCAGAATCATATTTTGGCTACTTTCTTCTTTCTCAATTGATGTGAGATTGCATATTTATCATGTAATAAGTTACTTTACAATGCTTTATTAAATCTGTTTATATATGAGACTAAATGTAATTGGCTGTTTAGATTAAATACCGGTTTAAATTACTTTATAAATGATCTGAGAGCACTATTGATTCCAGGTGGGATCTTCCCAAGCCATTCAGCATATTACAAGGCTACAGATTCCATCACTTGGTACATGATTTGGAAATATACACTGTTAAACACAATGAGGAAAGTAATTAGAACACAGGCTTGCAAATTTTCTAAGTTTTTGTTTTTATGTGTCTCATTAATTTCATATTCAGAAATCTAATGTGTACTTTTCTGCCTTCACTACTACTAATAAAAACTCCATACTACAGTTAGAGTTTGAGATTTGATTGGATGTAATTGAGTTTCTCTGCCTTGCATAATCACCACAGGAGAGGGCACTGACAGTTTTATCACTCTCAATTCTCTTCTAAATTATGCAGATGCTATTGGTTCTTTTAAATAGTCCTCTGCATCATCTCTTATAAATTGCTTAGAAGCCCAAGACTGATTAACCATCAGAATGAGTGCATATACTGGGAATGGCATTAGTTAACCATTATGCTCAGCAGCTTCTCAATTAGCCTAAGATAGACTCCAGCCCACTCAGCTGTGCAGTCTTGGATAAGTTCCTTAATTGCCCTATGCTTCATTTTCCTCATCTGTAATATGGGAATGATAATAATAGTATCTAGCTCATATGATTGTTATGAGGATTGAATGTGTTAATATTTGCAGAACATTTAAAAAAGAGCCTTACACAAAGAACTATGCTACTCTTTGTTATCTAATTGAATTTATCTTTAATATCCAGTGTATATTATTTCTGCATATGTTATTCCTCCTTCATTCCCATGTTCCTTAGTATTTCCAAAAGACACACTCTATCTCAGAAAAAGATTTAATGATGTCACTAATTAAAGTGTGAATGCCCAATAAGACTACACTTATTGCTCTTTTCCCATGGTAAGTTTGGATATTTAAAAGAAATTTTAAAAGTACTCTCCAATGGTCTTTGTCTATTTTGTGCTGCTATAACAGAATAACTGTGACTGGGTAATTTATAAGTAACAGAAATTTATTTCTTACAGTTCTGGAGGCTGGGAAGTCCAAGATCAGTGGGATGCATCTGGTGAGCGCCTTCTTGCTGCTTCAGAACATGGCAGAAAATATCACATGAGTAAGAGACAAAGAGTGAAGGGGCCAAACTCATTCTTCAGAAGGACCCTACTCCTTCAAAAATAAACTCACTCCTGCAATAATGGTATTAATCCATTCATGAGGACAGACTCCTCAGGACCTCACCACCTCCTAAAGTCTCACCTCTCAACACTGCTACATTGAGGATTAAGTTTCCAACACAAAAACTTTGAAAGACACATTCAAACTATAGCACCAATATATATTGAAATGTTTAGAGGATTATACGGTTTGGCTCTGTGTCCCCACCCAAACCTCATCTTGACTTGCAATCCCCACGTGTCAAGGGAGGGACCTGGTGAGAGGCAATTAGATCATGGGGGCAATTTCCCTCACGCTGTTCTCATGATACTGAAGGAGTTCTCATGACACTGAGGGAGTTCTCACGAGATCTGGTTATTGGATAAGTGGCTAGCAGTTTCCCCTGCAAGCTCTCTCTCTCCTGCTATCACATAAGACATGCCTTGCTTCCCCTTCACCTTCACCTGTGATTGTAAGTTTCCTGAGGCCTTCCCAGTCATACAGAACTATGAGTCAATTAAACTTTATATATATAAAAATTACCCGGTCTCAGGTAGTATCTTTATAGCAATGTGAGAGCAGACTAATACAGAGGGCGTTAGGTAGCAGGGAAACTAGGTAACAGAAGGAACTTTTCAGCATTTTCAAAACCATATTATAAAGCAGCTACCAATTACAAGGCCCCTGTGATTATAGATACAAAGGTCAGAGGCAGGAAGATCAATTTTGACTGCCTCCATAATTCAGTGGTTTTTCTCCTAGGATCAAAATAAACGGAACAAACTTTCTGAAAGGCAACTATGCTATTTCCAGCATGCAGCAAAATCCAAAAACCCAACTGAAGTAGGCATAACCTAGCAAAGAAAGACAGACCTATATTCCTGAAGACTGCTGATATGTCCAAAATAGATTGAGAAAATGGAAAAGCAGATAATTCCATGGCCTATCTGCTCACATAAATTAGAATTCTTCCAAAACTAAATCCCATCAAAAAGCAGCTGTCCTGTGAGAGAGAAAAGTCTTCACTCCTTTCTCCAAACTCCAACTATTTTCTGCACTGTCTCAAATACCAGAAGATTGTGAAGATTAATTATTTTTGGACCCTTCATGTCGAATTATTCTTGGTCACCCCTAAGTTACCTAATTTCTTCCATATTCTTCTGTACTTTTTTTTCACCTGGCTCGAATTCTCATTGCTGCTTCTTTTCCCAAACCTTTCTCTAGTGTCCTGTGAATCCCTCAATGTATGGCAACCAACCTCTCCTCTCCACCTTGGTATCCCTTCTGTGTCTTCAGCACCTAATTATAAGTTGAACTTCCCTTATGGACACATATTCCTCTTTATACCTGCCAAGTGGACGCTGATCATTCTACTAAATGCTGTGTATTTAGGTACTGCTTCCAGATCATTTTCTCTCTATTCTTGGTTAAAATGCCTGTTACTTTGAGACCCATGCCATACTTCCAGATTGCTTGGTCAAGGTTATCTCTCGACCCTCAATCACCCGGCCCTCACTAACTCTTTAAGACCTGGATTCCTTCATTTTCTCCATACTTGTAGGTGTCCTTCTATCTTCATTCTCTTTCCCTATTTAGAATCAGTCACATCAGTTCTATCCATGCCAATATCTTCAATTTCCATCTTCCTTCTGCTCCACATATCCCTGGCAAAACCCCAACCAGGGTGGTTTGTTAAATGGAAACTACTGAGTGATGTTGGAGAAAATACCAAAGCAGGTAGTTCAGTGCCTCCACAAATTTATAAACTTCCCCAGGACATAAAAGCTCACAATATTTTTCCAAAACCACCCTTTCCTGATCATATTTTTCTTCAGTAAGACGGATTATTTTAGAATTTCTTCACACTCCTTTCCTACTACTTCCCCTCACTCTCACCAGATAATCTTGGCATTTTTAGTCACAGAGGAAATAGGATATAATATAACAAATCTCTTAACGTTCTTTCCTAAATGTATGTAACCAAAGACCTAACTTGTATTTGTGTTGTGCTACTTTCAACGAGACATATCCCAGTCCCTTAGTGGTCTTTGATTCACTTTTTAAGCTGTATTTTTGACATACCCTCCCATTGGAGAACATAATCTGCCTTAGTACTTACCAACCAAAAATAAATAAATAAATAAATAAAGAGTAAGGTTGCCAGGTAAGTGGAGCCACCTTTAAGACATTTTGGAATTTCAGAAGTCTTGACCATTTGCTTTTATATACCAAAAGGAGGACAGGATAAATGTTCAAAATTCTTTGGAACCCCTCATGTCAAATGTTGTTCTTGGTCATCCCCAAGTTATCTAACTTCTTCCGTATTCTTCTGTACTTTTTTGCAGCTGGCTCAAATTCTCCTTGCTTCTTTCTTTCCCAAAACTTTCTATAGTTTCCTGTGAATCCCTCAGTGTATAGTTACCAACCTCTCCTCCCCACCTTGGTATCACCTCTATCTCTTCAGTACCTAATAAAAAGCTGAGCTTTCCTCATGGACACATTTCTCTTCATTCCTCCCAAGCAGAAGCTGTTCATACTACTAACCCCTGTGTATTTATGTACTGCTTCCAGATCATTTTATGTGCCCAAACCTGGTTGGGTTGGGGGAGGGGGGCTGAGAATAAGCACAAATATTACATGTATTTTGGGAACTGAAATATGAACCTTTTTAGGTAGTCAGAGGAAATGGCTGTGAGAATTCAGGTTCAGGCTAATCATTTAGTAAAACTGTGAAAAAGAAGCTGACCTAAACAGGGACTAAAGGACAAAGATGCCTTCCTTCTCAAGAGAAGAGGACTCCAAAATAACTGAGATTAACTTCCCAATAGTACTGATTACTATGTTTTTAAGCTCATTCTAAGGAAATCAGTGCAGTGTAACATGACCTGACTCGCCTCCTCAATATCAGAAACAGCGAGGTTTATTCCTTCCACTCTGACTCATTTGTTACTGACTCTTCAAGGTTTCATTCATTGATCATTTGGTTTTGTTTTTAATATTTCCAACCTCTCCCTCTCTATATCCATGCCAGCAATATTTAAATATGCTTATCTCTAGGTCATAAAAATAAAATGAGCTATCCCTTGAAACTGTACCTCCCTTCAAATATTTGACCTATCTTTATTTAACTTTTGTGGCTAAGCTTCTTCAAAGAATTATTTTCCTCATGCCTTCGATTTGTTAAAATCTGATTCATTGAACTGTGGTTTCTTTTCCCTCCACTGTGATGACATTGCTTACACAAAAAGCCCAGCCTCATTGCTGACTACAGAACTCTGTTACAAGCCTTATCTCATTGACATCAGTAATATTGTATACTGTCAGCCATTCATTTTGTTTCTGAAAAATCTGTCCTTTTCTTAGTTTCTCTAAATTCAGATTCTTTCCCTTATTTTTCTACTTGTCTAGCTTTTCCTAAGACTCTTCTATGTATTCCTGTTCCTCAGATTATTCCATAAATGTTGGTGTTCCTCAGGGAACTTTTTCATGCCTCATTTTCTTATTTTACACTTTTTCTGGGTAATTTATTCCTCATCCTAAATTTCATGTATCCTCTGCTTTGCTTAATGTTTGTATCACCCTGAAAATACACGTTGAAACTTAAACCCTAATGCAATTGAATTAAAAAATGGGGACCTTGAGGAGATAAATAGGTCATGAGGGCTTCTCCTTCCTGGATGAGATTAAGGTCTTAGTAAAGAGGCTTCACACAGTGTTCAGCCTTTTTTGCCCTTTTTCCTTTCACCACATGAGGACACAGCAACAAGGCCCCATCTTGGAAGCAGCGATTGGGCCCTCACAAGACACGCAACCTGCTGGTATCTTATCTTGGACTTCACAGCCTCCAGAACTGTGGAAAATAATTTATAATTTACCCAATCTCAGGTATTTTGTTATGGAAACACAACTGGGCTAAGATAGCTTTTATATGTGAATGAGCTCCAAATTCCAATCTTGAACCCAACTCTGTTTCGTGTGTGTGTGTGTGGTTGGTCCTGCGTGTGTGTGTGTGTGTTTAGAGAGATTACCTGGGTTCAGATTCTTGCTCTACCACTTACTATTCATGTGAACTTAAGACAATTACTTGATCCTTCTATATATCAGTCTCATCTATAAAATATCTAAGTAATACTCCAAATGGTTTACAGAGAGAATTAAATGAGCCATATGTTATTTTATTCTTAAAATTACATTTCAGTTGGATATTTCATTGTAACTTTGGATTTTACAGGTGCCAAACTTGACTCATCATCTTTGCATATATTATTGGGATATTCCAACCTCTATCAAGAGGTTAAGACTGGATCAATTATTTGGGACAGTGTGTTACATGGTTGATACATTCATTGTAATGGGCAAAGGATTAAAAGGTGTTGAGGCCTCAGGATAATTTCTCTGTCTTTGGCTTTAGCTCTCTTGATACTATTTTGTCCTTTAAACTCAAATTCTCCTAAGATTTGTTTTCTTTTATATCCCTCTTTAAGAGATTTTATTCCCATTGACTTGGAAAGTTGATCTTAAGACATTCACCTTCTTGGAAGATTTGCTAAACCTTAGGAAGAAATAATCTTTCTTTTACTGAAAAGATTTTTTAAATCTTTTCTAAATTCTTCTTGAC